>NW_015150810.1:385202-391482 GCF_000732505.1 Cyprinodon variegatus
CTTTTACATATTTCTCCAATAAAAATGCAATCTTGGTATCTTACAAGAGTAAACATTGCCCTACAATGTAGTTGTAAAAACAAATGCAGAGATGTGCAGTGCATCTTGGTTTGGGGTCATTTGGTTGCTTCAGTTTTTTTCTTTTTGATAAGGAAAAATTAAGGAGTTATTACTGAAAACAACACTGGAATTGTGACCTAGAAGCTTCAAAAACCTCCTTTTAAGTAGAGAGAGTCCTTCAAGTTTTGAACGTTTTTTTTCAGCCTCACTATAAAGGAAAATGTTGCAAATACCATACACCTTAATGATCCAAAGCCTCAACGGGTATAGGAGCACAGGTTTTAGGCCCATGTTATATGGCATCACCATGTAATTTAATTAAATACCATGGAAAGTCGCTCCCTTTTATTGCCCAAATAAAACATGATAAAGTACCCTCCTGGGTGCCAAAACACATATTAAACTGCCTTTAAAAGCCCCATCGGAACTGAAAATGTGTGCTTAAGTCCCCCTTTGGAGCTAAAACACATCTAAAATGCCCTCTGCAGTGGTGAGGATGCACTATAAGTTCCTTTTTTTCTTTCCACTTCTGCCCCCAGTGCACCCCAATGTTCAGGAAAGGTTTGTTGAATTGGTCGGTGTTCAGATAACCAAGTTGGGAGGCTATATCTCCTTCGCCCCACTCCAGGATTCAAGTCTGGGACTTTTGACTTACTCCTGTATACCAGAGAGAATGTTACAGACAGTCTGTTCTGATACTTGGCCTGCTATTCAGATCTCCCCAATGCAGTACTTATGCAGAGAGCTACCAAAGTAAAGAGAATGAAGGTCTGGTCAGATGCTATTATTCCCAAGCAGAGTTGGGCCAACATCAAGTGTCCCAGTGAAGTGTTTCTGGGAGTTTTTTTTTTTTTTTTTTTTTCTAGAGAAATTCCCCACCATTCCTAATTAGACTGATCCAAATGACCTGGTTGCATGGCCAACAACAAACTGTTTACCGTGCAATTTTCGTCCGAAATTGAAGCTGAATCAAGCCAGGCCACAGACTGTAGCCAAGGACTTTGTGGCCTGCATTTCAAAGAAATAGTTAAAAAGTAAATAAACGTCCTTTTCTTTTTATTTGCTATTTTAAACATTCCTGGGCAGGATTACAGAAATTGATTCCTAGCCCCATAGTCTAAGTGGTGTTGTTGGTTAATGGTTTTATTAGGAGTAGATTTAAATACTGATATTTGCTCCTGATGGAGTGTTGGTTAAACTTTGTGCCAGATGTTTTATTGTGTGATCTTGGACAGAACTAATGCGCATAGATTGCTGTTGTTAGTTTCTGTGATTAAGACTATGCCAACGTTCCACTGATTTGGACCAGTTATCTCATCTTATCTACTATTCTCCCTGTCTACCTTTGTTTTGCTTTCCCTTTCCTTCATTTTTGGACGCAGTGTTGCTTACTACAACTAGCTGCCAACTAAAACTGTAAGCTTGTGTTTGCTCCAGGACCCATCCCTCTCTCCTTGCTAACCACATGTCTTGCATAACTTTATCTGAAAGGGGTTTTTCTGGATTCAAGTTCCATCATAGCTTGCCACCTACTTAAGCAAGACCCTTAACCCCCGATTGCTCCCTGGGCGGGCCACAATGACAGCCCACTGCTCCCCAAGGGTATGGGTGAGATGCAGAGGTACATTTCTCTAATGTGAGATCAATAAAGTTTATTATTATTATTATTATTATTATTACTTCTTATATATTCATTAGATATTCTGCAGAAATAAATTAAACTCAAGTATGGCATATGGTTCGTGTTTTATTTTTTTTAAATGTTATAGAGCCATCAAATATGAGTAATGCCAAACTTCAAGGTAATTAATAATTGACCGGAGTTTAGAGTCCTCATGAGTATGCCATGACTTTAAAAACGAAAGGGACTGCTGTGCCAAGCAAAAAATACTTTAAGCAAAACCCATTTCAAACCGCACTCATACTACAGTCTGTGGTTGATTTATTTAATGGGTTCAGCCACAGCAACACACGGAGAGTGAGAGAGAGCGAGAGAGAGACTCTAAATGGGAGATTAACAACCTAATTCAAACAATACATGCAGTCAGACACACACATCTAATTGCATATCACAACTACGTAAACACAACTAAATTCCAAGATTCAATAAACAGCTAGAGCAAATTAAATCTATACTTTTCATTACAATGTTTAAATCTAACTTTGTCTCAAAGTTGGATATTGTTACTTAGAACAATAATAATTTCTAAATGTAAATGTTCAATTTTGTCTGCTGCTTAAACTATTTACCAATGCACAGACTTGATTTAATAAAACATTTTACAAGTTGTCCTTTTTACTATTGCCTGTTTATCCCTATTGTTAAATTATACCAAATAAAAGAACCTCCAGCACAGCATTAGCAGTGTGTTTATTATTCCCACCAAGGGCCTATTGAGATTTCACAGAAGTCAGTTGGAATTGGGGAGCAAAACAGCTTCACCATAGGCTGCGACATTGAGCAATCTGTCACAGCACATGCATCATCCAGAATACAGAACAGTTATGATAATGAACCCATCTTTGCACATTCTTGGCTCACTAGAAATTGTCCAAAGCCCCTATTTCCATATACAGTGGCATGGTTTTGAATGAATGATCAGTTTCTTAAATGTAAGACCTTTTATGTGTTGTAATATGGCCATGTGTTTTATTTGCATATTTTGTTTTATTACTCTGGGTGTACATTTAGCATGCATTACATTGCATGTTGATTGAGCTTACTTTGAGCTTGTTTATTTTGTTTTAAATTCAGGCCACTGCCCACTCAGCCCGAGCTGAAAATGCCCACCTGACAGTCAAATCAGTGTTCTCAATCAGTGGCAATGCTGTCAGAACGGAAAAGGTAATAGAAAAGAAATGGACAATAAAAGGTCAGTAAAAAAGAGGGCAGCTACTGAAGAAGCTGGTACAAGCAGGTCACCAAGGAAAGATAAGTGTAGAAGAGCAAAGATTTTACAGATAACCCAGAGTTTCCTGCAGGATTCTAGGAGACTGTGGTGGGAGAGTCTCTGACCCTCGGGTGTTTTCATATGTGCACATTATTATGCTTGGTGTATCCCACCTAAAGGGGAACGCCAGTTTTTTTTTACATTGGGCCCTTGATTTTACGTTATTACATCATGTTCTACTGACCCATATGAGTTTTGTGTCATTTGGAGCTGTTCCGAAGATATTCGGTTAGGTTATATCCAAGTAACGTTTTCCTATGGACAACGACTTGAAGGCACAAACTAAACTGTTCATAATTTATTCTTAATGATACGCCAGCATTCATAAAATGTAGGCGAATCACTGTCCCTCAGACATCCGCGGTTTTATTTTTTATATTTATATTTTTTTTAAAACAAAGCGGAGTGTGTATCACTGTAAGAGTCTCCAAAAGCCGCCAGTGACACCAGAAAAGTCGTTCGATTTGTCGCTAGTCGCTTTTTTGAAAAAGAGACGCTGGAGGGGGTCTCAAAATTTGCTAAATATGAGTTGAGTTGGCATCACTGCATGGGCGAACCAGGCAGCCAGGGCAGCATTTTTATAAAGGAGGGTGGGATGCGCGCTTCGAAAAGAAGATAACTGGCGGTTGTAGTGGGAGTAGAACCGCCGCTGACCATGGAGGTCAGAAAGTTAGAATCGGTTTTGTATGCTAGAAGTTGACTAGCTTGATGAGATCAAAAACATAGCCTACTGATCCACAATCCAATTTACCAAACATTATTTGGCCATATAATTTTTTAGTCACCTCATGGATTTGCATTGTGAATTAGTCTGAAAACATTCCAATTTCTCTAAATTAGTAGAAAGCTAATTTGATCACATCCCAAATTCTTGCAGATAAACTTTGGTTCTCAAACACAAAATCCACCTTAAACTGCATATATGGTTTTCAACCAAGTTTCCCCTTCCCCTTTGTACATAGTAGTTTAGTTCAGTTGAGTTTCACTAGTTTTAGTCAACAGTTTTTAACTGAAATAAATTGACTTGATTTTTGTTAATAAACTCATATTTTAAACAGAAGTTGTGGCGAACTTATTCCATGTACAGTATGTGCAGAATAATCAGTTTGAGCATGATTAGAGCTCGAATCATGCCTTCATTTATCGTTCTAACACACAGCTAGTAGGGCGTGTGTTCTTAGACAATACAGTATATGACAGGCCGACTAATATCTGATTAAATAAGATATTTACCACCCCTGCCGGGTTGGGCAATAAAAATCAAACATCTTAAAATATCAGAACATAATATGAATTCCCAGCTGGCTGGGAATATTTTTTATGGTGGTTTTGCTAAGATTTTATTTTGATAGATAATACTACTACCACTACCACTACCACTACCACTACTACTACTACTACTACTACTACTACTACTACTACTACTACTACTACTAATAATAATAATAATAATAATAATAATAATAACATTAATTGCTTTTAATTTTATTGGTAGAGCTTCGTTTGTATACAATTTATTTTTTTCAGGGAATTTTGGGGGAATTTTGTTTACAGATGTAAAGAATGAGATGGGTTTTTTGATTATATAACAGTAGTCCTGCAACATAAAATCTACTGTAATCTAAATCTATTTCATTGTATTTTCTGTGATTCCTCTACAACATAACTGTCATGTTTTTTTTTCACAAATGTGGGTCATGGTAGGCAAAAAACTAAAAGCAATTAAAAGCAAAACTTTATGTAAAGCAATTTAAACTTTTTTCACCAGCCTTATGGCCAGCTATGGGGTCCTGGTGATATGTCTTTTTATGAGGCCCATAATCCCGGATGACAGCCCTAGATTATCTATACCCCCTCTCCTTTTTTAGTTATGTTAGTTCCTCTCTCTCTATTTTAGGTGGCCCTTTTGATTTTAAGTTTTATTTTGAGTTATTTTCCCCCCACCACAAAGATAGATCCCTATTGAGCTATATTTGTCATGCAGGCTGGCTTTTTGAATGTTAATGCTTTAACACAAGGTTGGATGATTTTTCATAATTTTTCTTAATTAAGCTACTAATAAACCACCGACAATAAAATCTCGAAAAGCTTAGTATATTTGGAACATAAATTAGTCATTTCAACTGCCTGTTCTAACACAAACCTTGAACCCATTTATTTTATAAAACTTAAGTAAATGTTCAGGAAAAGAAATGGCAATGTTATGAAATGTATTGCATTCATGCCTCTGTTCATATATGTATATGACACAAATTGTAGAGTGTTAAATTTTCCAAGAAAGCTTTTGCATCCCACTGCTGTTTCCCTTGAGTTACAACATGCAAGGATTTCTACTTAGCCTTGTAAGCCAGGCAGATAGTGCACCACTATCTCTGACTTGCACTACACTTTTGAGTTTCTGTTTTAATTGGCTGCCGTGCTTGGCTGCATACACTGGGAAGGTCAATCGACCCTGTACCTTGTTGAATTGACTATGAAAATAAATAGTAGGGCACTAGGTATGACTGTAAAACATTGTGAAAAGGAGATGGTTATGTTTTTTTATAACATTGTTAGTCTTTGTGATTTTGTAACAAATACTAAATTTCACTAGTGATATCATGGAGCTAATAAATTCTTGATTTTTTTTTTTTAGATTTTGAAAATCATAATACATATATGTTCTAATATATATATATATATATAATTAGAATATATATATATAATTAGAACATATATGTACTTCATAAATGTACAGTTATTCGTTCTCCTTCTTAAGTTTTTTCAACATGATGCAGGATGCTTCCAGCTTTGTTGCCTATATAAATTACCATATCTTATCATTACTACTAAGTTGGTTGGCTTTGTAATTATTACAATTATAACAACTTTCACCCACAGGACTTATGATCATAACCAACCTTGTATGCGTGTCACAGTTGAGTTGGGCTTCTCTCAGGAGCTAAGACAAGGTTTGGAGCTGCCATGTTCAGATATGTTAGATGCAGTGGAGAGGAGACTCTTTTGAATGCTTTACTTTTACTGCAAATTTGAATTATATGGCTAATGCATATTAAGCCGGCTTTTCAAAAGGCTTTTTTAGCTTTTCTGTATATGTTGTGGAATGATGAGCAAAAACAAAGCAGGTGAGCTCTAATTTTACAATGACATTTTCCCAAAATATCATTTTTGGTTTTTATGCCCTCAATATACGATATTGTGCAGTTCCTTTTGTTTGTGCCTATCTCCAGCTTTCTACAGGCGAGAGGCGGGATACACCCTGGACAGGT
>NW_015150810.1:391670-423960 GCF_000732505.1 Cyprinodon variegatus
ATATATATATATATATATATATATATATCTATATATATACATTTTATTCACACACCCAAAATCCCATACACGTTCTTTTCATGGAGCCTGACATTTTCATGCTGCCTGCATTCCGCTAGCTTGACTGACAGCAAGGGTTTTTGTTTTTTTAAATACTGTCCATCAATCAGCCCCCAAGCCGCCTGAATGCATACTGCAGAAACACACATGCACACATATATAAACACACACTGCCACAAAGTCACATCTTGAGATTTGGGCTGTGACTGTTGATCTAAGCAAAATATCAAGTGCATATTTATGATAATGTACCCTGGGTGTTTTTAAATTATTTAATGTGCCAATTATTCCACCAGAGAGGCGATCCTGAGGTGAGAAGGGCAAAGGTTTGACAGCAGAGCTTATCCTGTTCCACACATATTCTGCCTATCCTAGTGAATACACTGGCAAAAAAAATAAAAAATTATAAAAACGAACAAATGGAAATAAGTATAACAAGTATTTGCTGACTTGACAGAATTAAGGAAAAATGGGGGTTAAGTGTTTGAGAATGAATACTAAACACAGTGGCAATACAATTAATAATTCTGTGGGAGCTTTCCATTGAGAAAGCTCCAAACACTTTTGTTTACCAGTTTTTTAAAGAGATAAGACATTCCTTCAGCCGCACCTCTAGTGGATATCTATCTGAGTCAGTATTTTAAAGGTTGCTCTTATTGGTTACATCTTTGACACAAACCTTCTCATTCCATGTTATCATAATCTCTCATTGTAAAGAATTTTTACTCAAACCGCCAGTCCCCTCCATCTCTTTTCTTTATTCTTTTCAACTCTCTGTCCTGAAGGCATTAGTCTAAACAACTATATAATTTGCTTTGTCATACTCAATCATAATATGTTTATAATATATAATTTATAATATATAATCATTAAGCTGTATACCATGCATATTTGAAATACAGTTTTTGGAGCTTATTATCTGAATAAACATTTTCTCATAGCTTGGAGGACAGGCAGCTAGACGTATTATTCAAATCTAAATAAGGACATCAAAGCTTCCCTCTCAGCTTATATTTAGCAAACGGCAACATAATTTCCCCAAAAGAATCAACTTAAAACTTAAAATCTAATTTGAGTCTACAGATAAAAATTAAGAATCTAAAAGAGATGGATCTAGATCAGTGTACCCTTGCTAGTTCATTTTTTGGCCAGACAAAAGTAAAAAATGCTGTTCAGATTAATTACCGTATGATTGACTGTTCGTGGAACTGTGATTTTCAAGATGTTGGTTGAATCAAACATCTATGCTTTACCCAGACAAAAATCCCAGTATTCTGGATAATTAATCTTGTGATATTGAAAATTAATATTAGCATAAAATATAAATAGGAACATTGATAAGTAGCTTGGGACCCAAATTTAAAACCCTGCCTACAAGATAATGAGTCTTAAGGACTGGTTACCCAAGAAAAAGCTTACTGTTACTATTAAGTTAAATATACTGAAAATTATTAAGCTTACTGATTTTGAAAACTGAATGTATATAACGTCCTCTAAGTAACAATATATTAGTTTGCTTTAATAGATGATATTTTTAAAGCAACAAGTTTTCTTTTTTATTGAATATCAACTTAATGCATCTTACAGTGTAGTTCAAAGTAGGCCAAACCATTACTTACTCTTACCTGAATGTTGGGGTTTTCGGTCAACAAAATCCCTGTTATCGTTGTGTTCAGTTCGTCACACCAATAGAATTAGCCCCGCTGGTCTTATCTTATTTCTGTCTATTTAATGCTCCAAAATCAACCTATGGCTTTTAGGGTAAAGAAGCTCTTAAAAATAAATTTAACTTCACGAAACTATCCAAGAGTCAAACACATTGGTGTGAGAGACCTTATGATTTTCTTGTTCTGTTTTCTTGTATAACTGTTGCTAACTTACTACCCTCCATCTGGAGTTGGATAAGTGGTTCTATTGCAATTAGTTTTTATTCATCACATTTGGGATGAACAAAAGTTCTGGTTTGTTGCTGTTGTAAATTGTTATTGTTGTCATTGGGAAATCACAACCTCAAATGGGAGAGTCGATTCAGTTTTGAATTCAGCAAGATTTTGCTACTCACCGTAATGTAAAAAATAAAACCAAAGGATCTTGTTAATATTCTTTTGGGTCTTTAATGTGGGATTTAAATTTTTACACCACAAATGAACCATTTTCTCTTTTTTAAATCATCCTGTCAAGAATACTTCTATAAAAGAGATATTTTTTTATCCCAATGAGACATTTCCTTTTTAAAATTTTGAACAACATTAAAATTAATGAGTAAAATAAATTAAAATGGATGATGAAGAAAAACATTTTCTTATAGTTGACAGTTGCCTATCAGACTTTAAAATTCCTTTGTGGACCAGAAGCCATTTGTGAGCAAGTTTGTTTGAAGCAGTAACTGCACTTCTGTGTTCTTTGATAGGTCAAGGTTTTTGAAAACAGCCCTGGTTGCTAATTAAGTCAGTTTATTCAATAGATGCCTCCGGCATACCTTGATTTTTTTTTCCTTTTATCAACTGCAAGTTAGATAATCTAGGATATTTTCAACAGTGCTCTCAGTACAAAAATATTCTTTATATGTATTATAAACTTCTCAAAAAAAATTAAAGGGAACACTCAAATAACACATCCTAGATCTGAATGAATAAATATTCTCATTGAATACTTTGTTCTGTACAGAGTTAAATGTGCTGACAATATAATCACACAAACATTATCAATTGAAATTATATTTATTACCAATGGAGGCCTGGATTTGGAGTTACACACAAAATTAAAGAGTAAAAACACACTACAGGCCGCTCCAACTTTAATGCAATGTCATTAAAACAGGTCAAAATGACGCTTAGTATTATGTGTGGCCTCGATGTGCCTGTAGGACCTCCCTACAATGCCTGGTCATGGTTCTGATGAGGTGACAAAAGGTCTCCTGACGGATCTCCTCCCAGAACTGGACTAAAACATCCATCCACTCCTTAACAGTCTTTGGTGTAACATGACTTTGATGAATGGATGGAGACATGAAGTCCCAGATCTGCTCAATTGGATTCAGGTCTGGGAAACTGGCAGGCCAGTTCATAGCTTCAATGCCTTCATTTTGTTTTAACTCCTGACATACTCCAGCCACATTAGGTCTAGCATTGTCCTGCATTAGGAGGAACGCGGGGCCAACTGCATCAGTATATGTTGTTGGGCTTTGAGCACAACTACCATCTGTGGACGTCATACCATACTCATTGAATCAGTTTTTCACAGTTTGCGCAGACACATGCAGATTTGTGGGATTGTAATTTCTGTACTGTAATTTCCCTCTGGGGTTATTAAAGTATGTCTGATTCTGATTGTGGCTTGCTGAAGGTCACTTTGTAGGGCTCTGGCAGTACTCCTGTTTCTCCTTGCACAAAGTTGGAGGTGGGGCAACAATCCTGCCTCTCCTACGGCCTCCTCTGAACACTACACTGACCAACACAGCAAACCTTCTTGCCACAGCTAATATGGATGTGGCATCCTGGAGGAGCTGCATTACCTGAGCCACTTGTGTGGGTTCTAGAGTCCGTTTTATGCCACCGTGAGTGTGAAAGCACCACCAACATAAAAAATGACCAAAATATGGTCTGTGGTCCCCAGCTGCTGAACCAATCCTTTGTTTAGTGTGTCTTGCTAATTGCCAATAATTTCCACCTGTTGTCTATTTCATTTGCAAAACAACATGTGAAATTGATCATGAATCAGTGTTGCTCCCTAAGTAGTCAGTTTGATTTCACAAAAGTTTGATTGGATTGAAGTTATATTGTGTTGTTTACCTGTTCTCTTTATTTTTTTGTGCAGTATAGTTTAAATGGATGACTCATCAAAAGAAATTTCATAATTAAAAGAGAAAAAAACCCAAAAAACAGAGTATTGTTGATAATTATTTTCTTTGCATAATTTGCTTAGGAAATCTAAAAAGATGTAACCACACTCAGTTTCTCCTCATTTCTTATATTTTTAGTTTTAAATTGCATTTTTCTAAATTTGGTTCGTGACTTGAATTTATTCAGCTAAACATTTTCCTCTACTTCTGTTTCCTCACCTTTCCAACCTTAATCTTGACAGAAAACTAATATTATGCATTTAAAAAAGAATAAACACTTTGCTTAAAAATTTCAGATTTGAGATGAAGTGTTAAGACCTTTGTTTGTTTCAAGGATATGTTGTTTAACAGCAGCATACAGTAGAAAGGACTGACCCTTACATATAAATTGTTTTCTTGAAATGGTTTTTTAGGTTGTATATAAAGTTGAACTTTCTGTGGAAACATTTTCTGCAGTTTTACAAGTCTACAGTACACAGGAAAAATGAAATCTAAATTCTTCTTTGTAGTCACATATTATTTAAGTGCATCTAAGGTTCTTCCAATGTAAACCAATATAATCCCTCCCAACAGCTCAATTATATGGGTTTTATCTTTACCCTTATGATAAATAAGAAAAACTGTAAATTCTTTTGTGCATCATATATCCACTTATCTGCAGCGGTATGCAAAGAATCATTGTGTTCCTATTGTGAATAGTAGGATTAGAGGTCACGAGTTAAGCCAAAGCGGGGAAATATCTTTAGGTTAATGCTGCGATAATCCACACACATACTGGTTCAGTGTTTTAATTTATTTCTTTTTTTAACTGAAGAAAATGGAGCTTGTATATTAACCATTAAAATGTCTGTTAAGGGTCCTTATCTTCTTGAGAAGTAAATATCTCCTCCAGTCTCAAGTCTTTTTCCAGGTTTTCTTCCAGGATGGCTCTGTATTTACCTAAAACTATCTCCCTATCAAATCTGAACAATTTCCCTGACCCTTTTGAAGAAAAAGCATTTGCAAATCATCCTGATGCTGTCACATTAATGATGCCTGGGATTTTCTCCTGCTCTACAGGATCATGGAAAGGATAAAGCAGCTTCAAGATGATTAAGTTGGTTTTGCAGTGATATCACTTTTCTCCACAAAACTGTATGTGATCTTTATTGAGGAGATAGCGAAGTTATTTGGGAGAGGAAATTAAGGAAAGATCTCTGGGTCAAGAATCTAACAATGGATTGCTGCATCAGAATTAAAGCATACATGTATATAAAAACAAGCAAAGTAATAAGTGAATTAAGATCATTTAGTAAACTAAATTAAGTTACCGCTTATAGCTTTCAGCATTCTCTCAATTATCTGCTTTTCTGCAAGACCCATTTGCTATTTTCAAACCAAGAGTACAATGTGCTTAGTGTGGCCAGAGGTGTGATTGCATAAACATAAACTTAACATTTATGTTTAATCTCCTTTTGTATTTCAAAGCCAGCACCAAAGCATAGAAAACATAAAGTAAATATAAGGGATGAAAAATATAAAAATGCTTCCCCTGGGAATGAACCTAATAAATATTTGATTCCCTCTCTAAATAAAGCACACCTTTGTTTACTTGCAACAGCCTGTATGTCCAGATTTATCTGTATAAATTTGTGGGTTTTCGAAAAACTAACCTTTCTGGTCAAATCAAAGTGTAACCATAACATTTTGGGATAAGAACTGGGCACAGAAGTGTATTTTTATGTGGTATTTTTCGCTCCAAACACTTGGTGGAGCCACTTTCAGTGACTCTAAAATGCTGCATTATTTGGGAGAACTTAAATTCATCCTGAGAGTATCGGTATGAGAAACATTATACACAACAACCTGATAGTTAGATGCTGGTGGTGGATCTTGTTTTGCATTCAATTTGGTTTAATTTCCTTGTAGTTTGAACAGTAGAGAGGACTCAACATTAAGGTCAGTACTGCTGCTGTGACACTACACACACAGCTTCCTGATTAGGTAGGGTACAAGCTGATATTTAAGTAAGACACTTCTGTCAGAAAATGTAAAAATAAAACCACTTCTTTAATTATTCATTGGGAAACTCAAAAAATATATCCTGCACCTTGGAATGTTTATCATGCTGTAATATACACATGGCATTTAAACATTTGTTTCATTGAAGAAAACACTCAAAATATTGTGCAAACCACAAGGAAGGATTTGACAATCTAAAGACCGTTAAAATAGGTGTAAAGTTAGTAATTAAATAAACAAAGAAGCAGTTTGATTTATTCAGAAATGGAACATTAACATCCTCCACACTTTTTGCTTTTTCTTCTTAATATGAATAATGAATATGCCTGTTTAATTGTCTAATAACGAAAATATTGTGTTTTTGTCAAAGGGCAGGACAGAAAGACCCATTATTCAAAGCAAGACAGACAGTGGGATAATTCAAAGCATTTACTTAAAATAGACGGATCTGTGGATCTGCACTTGTTCTGTGAAATCTTAATATAAGAGGCCTTCATAAGTTTGTTTGGACAGCAAATTAAATGTTTATACATTAAAAGATAACCGTTGATAAATATAAATTATCTTCTGATTGCGCAAAATTCTTCAGAAGTCATGGATTTGATAGGATTTTTTTCTTAATTCACTGATTAGAGGCTTGACACTTATATAGGGTAAAATGTTTGAGACATGACTTGATGGCCTCTCAAAACCTTGAAGCTTCAATTGGACTGAAGAAAAAATGATGTCGACACAATTCATTTTAACCATACTATGATACTTTTGTACTGGAAATGGCATTTCTGAGCATTTGATGTAAATTGCCATGCCCATGCTACTATTTAGAAAAAAAATATACATATAAACTACTATATCATTGTAAGGAACAGGTAAGGCTCCATAAATTAATGAATTTGTCAGCTTAAATGTATGCAGCTCTGCCAGTTAAATAGATTTCATCCACCTGTTAACTGGAATTGATAGCCGTGACACTCTGTGAATACAGACAGTCCAGGGGGTATCTTAGTTAAGCTTGCTCCTCCCCATCCAAAGGAGCCAGATTATGTTGTTTAGCATCAGGAGGGGATGCCAAGTCTCCATATGCATCCATCTGAATGAACACTGTCCACGGCTAACTGAAAGACCAATCAGCTGCAGCCCCAGGATGTGTTGCTGAGGCAGGCTTGAAGAGTTTCCAGCTGGCAAGAGATCTCAGCAGGATTCCCCAAAAGGTGCAGGGTATGTGGAGCTGCTAGTCTTATTGCCACTTTAAAAAAGGAGTGTAGAACACAATATGAAACAACTATATTTACATGTTGGTCTAAATTTTTCTACAGTCATTAATGGTTATTTCAAAATCCTTTGATGATGCACATGGTTGTTGTTGATTATTTTTTCTTTTTTTCATGTGAACATTTAATTTCAGTCAGAGGTATGGTGTTCAAGTCACTGAATGTAATAAAATTAAAGGTAGAGCATCGTCCCATAGTTAGATGTTTTTGTCTGACAAGGCTGGTCATTTTTTACCAGGTCTAGAATATAATAGCAAAGGCAATAGAAATTACAGCCCCCCATCCACTCCTTCTGTGCCTATTGTGTTCAGTCATTAAATAATATATAAACCTTAGGTTCCTGGTTTCTATTCTGAAATTGCTTCCATAAAATGTTAACATTCCTAGCAACAAACAGGGAGCCTTTTCACAGAGTATAGATGTTTTAAGTGTAGATTTACAATTTAAATGTGCATAATCTGCTTTAACATCCCCCATTTCATTATTTGTAAATCCTTGCAGGGCCCTTTTCATCTAAACTCTATTATCGAAAAAAATATAATCTTATATCTGTACTTTGGTGTAAAAGAGCTGAAAGCCTGTCTGTCTGAACCTTTTACACCTAGAATTCCCCAGAGCACTAATTTACTGCTTTGAATGACTGAAATGGTTTAAAAAGCTCCATATTATTGGTGATAGTAAACCTTATTATCATTGTTAACATCATGCTAGTGTTTTATATTGATTCATTGCAAGGTAAACTCTTCCACAGTATGATTGCTGTAGTGGGATAACTTCCCTCTGTGATTGACAGGGGCTGGTAGTGACAATCTTCTGACTGATGTGGAAAAGACCTTGGGGGCCAAGATGACATTGGGATGCTAAATGCAGCTTTCTGATTGCAAACATACATTTATTGTAGCCAGTGGCAGCACAGGGGCATGGATTGGCTCAACAAATGGCATTTTGGGCACAGTTAAAAGTAGCTGATGGTAGACCAACATTTACACAGTAGATCCAAAACCTTTCTGTAACCTGACTTAATGCACAGTGTTGCACTGATACATTCTTTGTACTCTGACTGATCCCAAACACAATACATTTCTCCAAAAAGTAACAGAGGAACCAACCAACATGCTGTAAAAGCTAAATGTGGTTTCAAAAACAAAAGTGTAAGCAAGTAACAATCACTGAAACTATTTGTATTAATTGCTGATTACATATAACTATAATTGAATACATCCGCATCTTTAAACATTTTGTGGTTTATGGCCTATTACAAGACCCTTTAATAGTGCAAGCTGCACACTTGATAGGTGTGGAAGCAATCGATTAAGATTTGTTATATAGAACACTGTATTATCATTATTATTATTATTATTATGTTATGTCAGAGTGAAGCTAAGAACATACAATGGACTTTGTGCCCTAATACAAAACTTATCTTCAGACTAAGAGCTCTGTATTTGGATGCTTCCATGAAAGATCTCACATCATGCCGTATCTATGATCCTAAGCAAGGTGAGGAAACATCCCAGAATTGCACCGGAGAAGCTGGTCAATGACCTGAAAAGAGTTTGTACTACTGTTTCCAAGGTAACTGTTACTAAGATGTCATGGTTTAAAACCATGCATGGCACAGAAGGTTTCTCCGCTTAAATCTTACTTCCAAGCCCATCTTCAGTTTGCCCAATTTTATGCGTCCAGAGGAGTCATGAGAGAAAGTTATGAGGTCAGATGAGACCAAAATATCACTTCTTGGTCTTTTCACCATATTTGGTTGAAGGAGAATGATGAGTACCATCCCAAAAACATGTGAACCGTGAGTAAGGAAGCATCATGCTCTGGGGGTGTTTTTCTGCACAGAAGACAGGATTGCAATTGTATTGTTATAAGGAGAGGATAACTTGGGCCATGCATTATGAAAACCAAGTTACAAACTCCTTCCCTGACTTAGAGCATTGAAGTTGGGTTGCAGCTGGGTCTTCCAACATGACAATGACTCTGGGTGAAGCATATTAAAGTTCTGGCATGGCCAAGCCAGTGTACAAACCTAAACCCAATAGAAAATCTTTGAAGGGAGATCAATTTTGTTGTTTCTCAGCGACAGCCCAGAAGCCTGACTGATCCAAACAAGCACTGAGTGGAAGAGTGGGCCAAAATCCCTCCTAAAGTGTGTGCAAACCTGGAGAAAAACTACAGGAAACTTTTGAAATCTTTAATTTCAAACAAAAGCTAATATACAAAATATTAATATTGATCGCAGGTATATGAATACATATGATAAGATGACACTACATTATCTAAAAGCCATATTTTCTTTTTTTTTAACTATGTCTCTCAAAGTATACATACAGGTACTGTGGGATGAAAATGTTACACCCTTCCATGATTTATAAGGAGGCAAACATGCAAATTCACAGGATGTTCAAATACTATATTATTTTCCTCACATTTCCTCACTTTTTGTGGTTCTGAATTTCTAACATACTGTACGGTCTGTACATTTTTACAATCACAATAGATTTTAGGTCAGTAATACAGTACCAAGTCAGCTTCCAGTTTTGGTCTGCAGTTCTGTCCTGTGATGCATTAAAAATCTGGCCTAGGTGTCCAGTTGCTGTGTGCAGAGTTATTAAGCTCCTATCCTCTGCAGCAAAAAACTGGTGGAGTTGATGGATGGATGTACACAGAGGTGAGAATGCAACACAGTTCTTTCACCGCATAGTTCATGTTTTATTGATCTCTCCCTAGGAAATAGGGTCTCCACATATCTTCCAACTATAGAAGACATCCGAACTAATGCCTAACTAAAGCCATATGCATCAAATTAAGAATATGTGCAGATATGACTTGATCATCAGATTAGAGCTACTTAAAAAAGTTTTAAT
Source organism: Cyprinodon variegatus (assembly GCF_000732505.1). Classification (NCBI taxonomy): domain Eukaryota; kingdom Metazoa; phylum Chordata; class Actinopteri; order Cyprinodontiformes; family Cyprinodontidae; genus Cyprinodon; species Cyprinodon variegatus. The sequence goes on from NW_015150810.1 coordinate 401,714, forward strand.
TTAACCTTATATCATGTATTAAAGAAGGATTTTAAATGTCTGCCCTAATGTTCTGTTTCATCCTAAAACATATGTTTGTAAATAATCATAATCAACAAAAATAAAGGCCTGTATAGAAAATAGCAGGAATTTTCTAAGACTCCAAAGTTGTCTTTTCTGGCTACCCTCTGGGGATTTATTCTAAATCCTTCTTTTTCATATTTAAATGATTTAGTTTTGCTGCATATAAAGTTTAACCGCAATGCTTTGATATGAATTTGTTGTTACTGAAGCTCTTCAACCATCCATTTTATACATTTTCTAATGTGCCTCTTAAGCTTGGTTGATGCTTAATTGTTCTGCAAGGTCCTCACAGCCAAATTACATCTTTTTAGCACCGACCTCCTAAGCGCTGTGTCCTCATGGCCTAATTTTTTGCATGGTGCACTTAGAAAATTTTCAAACAAATGGAAAGCTCTAAACCGAAAACCATTGGATGACCGACAACTGCTACTGCTCATGGTTGGCAAAAATAAAAATCTACAGATATCTCATGATTTGACCCATACATATCACCAAGTTCAACAGATTGTAAACACATTTGAAATAAATAAATTACCTCAGTCTCGAATGACATAAAGGTGCATTAAAAATGTTCGAAAAGACTGTGTTTTCAACCTCTAAGTGTTGTGTGGTGTTGTAAGCTTGCAGTCCCCCTCTAGTCGGCCACAATATTAGGTACAGCAGAAAAAATCGCACAGAGAAAAAAAATGCAGACATTCTGTCTGTATATCTTATTTTCATGAATGATATATATGTACAAGCATTTTTGGGCTTTTAGGTGTCTCATTTTGCTATAGTCTAAATGAATGCAAATTAAGTACTTCACTCCTCTAGGTTGCAGAGCATTTCTTTTCACCCCTTTGGCCATATTATGATTTGATAGCAGAGTTACATTAATTAAGGGTACACAAATTGTTGTTGCAATAATCTATTAGAATATGTCAACAATAGAAGAATATAAACTTTTAATTTCAAACATTAAATGAGTTTTTCTAGCTAGTTAAGAGTTTTTGACTGAAACACGATGAAGTTGATTTTTTTTTTATACATTTTTCAAAAGTTTATTCTGAATGGTTGTTTTTGAATTTATTCCACATGTGCCAAACATTACTTGTTTGACTATGATCGCTCGAATCACACTTTAATTTGTTTTTCTAACATGCAGGACATGTGACAAGTGTAACGTTTTTTGACCAAATACCATAACATTTTAAGCATATAAATGCACAAAAAGCCTTGAACTAGATGATAGAATGAAAGATAAATCAGGCAAGAAATCAGGAAGATAATTGTGGAACTTCTCAAGTCTTACTATTTTTACGGTACTATTTACAACACAGAATGGGCCATTGTTATTTGTTGAAACAATTATACTTAAGTCTAAAAAAGCATAAAAATGTCTAAGCCTCAAATAATTTTGAAAAGAAAGATAGTTTTGTGTCCTATCAATGATTAGCATCTTTAGACTGAAACAAGATGGATGAAGTTGATAAGAGTGTTTCCACAGCAGAGCATGTTAACGGAGCGGAGTCCGTTGTAAAATGTCATTTTACAAATGTTATAATCATTTTTAATTGACGTTGTGAGCTCATTTGAACGAACTGGAGTGGAGCAAAATCCTCGCTCCGGCCTTTGAATTTAAAACCGCTGCACTCACCATATTTCTTCTGCACAACTTCACTGCTCGCTCCACGCCCCGCTCACATGCTCTGGTCCACAGTGCAACAAATACTACAACCGTAGCCTGTGAGGCCACTCAGTTACTTTAAAAGCAACAAAAATGGGCAAGTGAAGAATCTAACACTGAAAATTTCGCTATAATAATTAATATAACATTTTGTCGAGAAAGGGGAAGCTTGCAAGACTGAGAACACAATCTGATTTCTGTAGTACAGAACAGTGTGGCAGCATCATGATGAGGGGAGGATTTTTGCAGTAGGAGACTGGTGGACGGCATAGATGTCAGGAGGAAGGAACATTTTGTTGACATGCAGAAACTACACTTCAATATACTGAATTGATTATGGCAAACAAAATTGTGTTCAGTATGGAAAATTACTACAAGCATAACTAAATTAGTTTAAAGTGATATAAGGACACAGATCATTACAAAGCCCTTTTCTTAGTCCCATGTAGATTTTGGGGAGATCTAAAAAGGTGCAGGAAAGCAGGGCAGCATACAGGCCTATTTTAGCTATACTCATTTTGTCAGGGAGAACTTGCCAATGTCCCCACTACTATGGAGTTATACTTAAAAAGTTAACCCATGTCATACTATGCTCAGGAAGTGTATGTAAACTTTTGAATTATAAAAGTGAATCAACCTTATTTTGTAAAGAACTTAAAAATTTTGGCAATCGTTACAGATGTTAGGAATCCAGTTTGTGTGTTTCCTTTTCTCCACCACCAGGAGGTGCCCTGTCTTCGTTCGCCCTCCCTGCACACCTGCGACTCATTGGACCATTATCTGGAGGAGTATTTGAGCAGTGGACTGAGATAAGCTGAGTCTAACCTAGCTTTGTTTCTCTGAGACTTATGTTCTTGTTTTTGTTTCCTCTGCAGGAGGATTTCCTGTTTTACTGGATACCTGGACCTTCTCCCCCTGGGAGGAAATACTGAGTTCATACTGAGCAGGGGGAAACCTCCACATGATCCGTTCAAGTTCCCATCGGAAATCCGAGTCCGCTCCATTACTCCTCCGGGTCCAACGCTTGTCTACCTGTCCGTCCTCCAATGTGAGCACTATTCTCCAGATTTCCCCACACAGACTGTATTCAAGAACTGACTAGGCCCTCTCAAACTTTTGGTTCACCAGCTCACTGAGTTCCAGATCCAACACCTGTACACTACCTCAATAAACCTGTTAACCTTTTCCCGTGTTCTCTGAGTGGTTTCTCTGCATGTGGGTCAGATTCGTAAAACCGATCATGACAACAGACAAAACTTGGAAAAACTGATTTACTGTAAAATAAAAGTAAAAACAAAAACAATATGAAAATGAAAACAAATTGTATGATTTTAAGAGGTTGTGTTGCTTCTGTTGAAAAATATTTACATCAGTTTCAGTAATATGTTCTCTCTGTACTCTTCAATACAAACCATTTAATATCTGCCAAACTTGGCAATTAACATATACATATCACAACCCTTTAGACTTTCAGCTGATGTATAAGGGGATGAAAGCAAGCCCTGATTGATACATTTCATTTCTGATGGTATCTTCTTTATTACCATAGTTCATAAACATCCAGGGAAATCTTTATTTTTTTTCTTTAACTGATGCTTTAAGATGGTGACACTAATCTCTCTATAGTCTAGATCATCCAGTTGTAACAAATTGGATCTTGAAGACCAACCATGCATATTAACACCAGAAACAGGCTACCCTTATCAAGCAAATAATGAATGTTGCATGCACTTAATGTGTATCCAATTAGGTCTATACAAGAGGTAGACAATTAATTTAAAGATACAAACATAAACAACAATCGAATAAAAATATATAAGCATGTGTTATACTTGTTTTTTTTTTTATGAAAATGTCAGACATTTGTCAGTCATTCAATTAATAAATCTAACAGATACCTCCTTACAAATGAATCACCACTTTTCCCCCACAAACTACAGGTCTGAGTACAATAAAAATAAAAGTAAAATATTTGGATTACAAAACTATCCTGGTACAAGCTAAGTAATCACCTTGGTATAGTGTACTGTGCTTTAATCCCTAGTCTAATCAAATCATAGCTGTAATATTTATAGCTGTTCTTCAGAATTTAGTTTTATTTTATTCAGCATAACGTGCTGTATCAAGATCTACAAAACAAATAATTTCAAAATAGGGTGGAGGTTGGTTGAAGACCCAAATGCAAATATGAGAGGGGCAGAGATGAGTTCTTGCAGGGTTAATGAAATCAAAAAGGCAACAGAAACAAGATCCAAGAACAAAATACAGGAAACCAAAAACCAGAAGACTTCAGGGGAAAACACACAACAATGTCCAGCAATGATGAACTACAGAGGGGGTATACCGTATATATATATATATATATATATATATATATATATATATATATATATATATATATATATATATATATATATATATATATTACGCAGGTCTGGATAGAAGTAATTAGAAGGGAGCAAGGGGAAAGGAAACTGGCACAAGGGGGCAACAGATTATATCAAGAAATGGAACCTAGCTTAAATATAACACATTATGGAAAAAAACAACAAAAACAATGACCCACATGACAGAATGATATAAATAACTGAAAAAAAGAACTCCATAAGGGGAGAACCATACCAAATACAGGATCTCCTGGAAATTAAACTAATTATGTGCTTCTTTTAGTTTCCTAATGTTGTCTCATGAGCACATTAAATCAACCTAAGATGTTATTTATTTATTTTTTTTTTTGTGCTCAGTTGAACTAGAGAATCTGGTGACCCCAAAACTCTAATCTTTCCTCTTACTGCCTTCCATTCCATCACCAAGGCAAACAGAAAGGGATAATCCGAGGAGAGATTAAGCTGAGATTAGTTGTGCTTCCTGTATGTTAAGTGCATACAGTGTGGAGGAAGAGCTAAATTTCTCAAAGTTTGATGATGATTGAAGGCAGGACAAAATGGGGCAAAATTGAGGGACATGAAGTAATGAGAGAGGTGGACAAGAACATAATTGACAGCTAACAGACAGCCTGCTTTCAAGAAAGAAAACAACAAAAACAAAAAAAAAAACAAAAAAACAGAGGAAGGAAGAAATAGCCCAAGTTCTTGATATGACTAAACACCATTTAAAAATAAATACCAGCAGCTTGTTTCTGTCGGACACTTAATAACCTTATCACTAAATAAGCTATGGAAGTCCTTCTGTTTATTATTTCTTTTATCTATACTGTAAGACACAAATAAGAAGATTTTTATAAAGTACTTAGTGATCAGTGCAATAGCACTGACGGTGACTTCAAGTAACAATCATTGCAGCAATAAAAACAATATTTACAGCTTCTCATCAAAATAACCTCCAGGCATGGGTCGTTGATGAGCTGATGATCAGAGATATATCAAAAGCAATTTCAGTTCATTTGATATGAAGCAATTTTATTCTTGATTTTATTTCGCTGGCTCCATGAAATTCTGCTAAGCATTGCCATGAAAATGTCTGGCTTACCTGGAATTTATGATTAAACATGGTGTACCATGCCAGAAAATGTTAGTTTGTTGAAAGGGTTTTTCTGTGCTGATTATTTAATTTTTTTTAGAATGCAGTTTCACTGTAAACCTTACCTCAATATACCTGGGAGTCTATATTATACTCTCTGTTTTATCCCAATTTACATTGGTTGTAACTCAACTTTTTTTGCCTTTTTATCTTGCTTTATGTTTTCATTGACAGCCTGCCTTGTTTGATACCTACATCTAGACTGAATAAAATCACTATAATCTGAATCTGAGTAATAACTGATCTAAACCAGGCCTGCTCAAAGTCGTCCCTCTAGAGCTATTTTCCTGCAGGTTTCAGAGGTTTCCCTTCTTCAGCACATTCTTCAGCAAATTCTGATAAATGCAGTTCAGTGAAAGTCTGTTAATCAGCTATCCTTGGAAACCAGCTGTAGCGAGGAAACCTCTAAAACCTGCAGAACAGCGGCCCTTGACAGTTGACTTTGGGCAGGCAACTCCATCTATACTTTATTCAGTGTTTATTCCATCAAATTTGGGATCTATTTCAATATGATGATACCTGTGAACAACAAAGCACAAAATATTATCTTTCACTCGTCAAGAAAAGTAAAACATCATTTCTACACTAAGTGTATTGCAAATGAGGCACAGTGAACTATACTGGAGAATCAAATTCTGTCGGAGATATTCAACTTAAAAAAACACCTGTTGTGCGACTTTTATCTCCAATCATACACTCGACCTAGCAATCAGAATAATTTAAGTCAAACAAGGAAATAAGAGTATAACTACCTGCAGGATCACACGCTGGATATATTTACGGTAAATGAGTTTCAGAAAGGTTTTTAAATATAAAGCTGCATGTGACAGTGTGAAAAGGACATACATTTATATTAGAGTAATTAAGTTTAATATTTACATAATATTTGAAAATAACCCTGTGATAATTTATACTAAAATTCATAGAAAGGTAAATATGCATACAGTTAAACTTCTTTGGGAAATTAAGACGTTTTCCTCTTGACAGAACTCTGGTTAACTAGCTTATATTAAAACATATAAACTGATTTTACCCATTCTCTTAAGAATACTAATCGAGAATGATAGGAACAGAAATGCTGAACTGGAATCATAACTGTGTTAGATCATATTCAGATGAAATCCAACCCTAATATCCATCCTGTAAATTATATATATGATTCTATTTTTGCTAGATCCCAGAGCAGGCTCAGATTCAATCTACTTTACTCATTCACACACATACAGTCCTAAAAGTAGAATATCAAAGATTATTTATTTCAATAATTTCATTCAAAAAGTGAAACTTGCACATTATATTTATATTGGTTTCATTGTTCTTATATATATATATAAAAACAATGAAAGCCCCAAATTCAGTATTTTGGAAAATTACAATATGATGTCAGGACATTACAAGAAAAAGAAAATCAAGATATTATATATAATATATATAATCAAGATCTTTATGCCAAACCTCAAGCAGTGTGGATAATATGCCTCTTTTATCTCCCTCAAGACTATGGGTCCTTGATTTCCAAAGTAAATAAAAAAAAAATCCTTTTATCAGTGAACATAATTTTGGACCACTCAGCATTAGTCTAGTCCTTTTAGCTCATGTGACACTGTCCCTTGTTCAAGAGTGGTTTGACATATGGAATGCAACAGCTGCAGTCCACTCTTTATGAATTGTTGCCACACTTTTTGATAAAGTCTTGTTTTGCCATCCCATCCAAGGAATGGTCATTCTTTTTGCTTGTACATTTTTTTCTACCACATCTATTTCTTCCGCCTCTGTCTTAATGTGCCATGACATATTAATTGGTGAACTACCAGCACTTTAGCAATGACCTTCTGTGTCTTATCTTCCTTGTCCAAGATGTCAATGGTCGTCTTCTGGATAACTGTCAAGTCAGCAGTCTTCCCCATGATTGTGTGGCCTATAGAACTGCACTGAGAGGCCTTTGCAGGTATTTTGAGATAATGCACTGATTAGAGGCACCAGGTCTCTTTAATATTGGCCCTTTTCACAATACTTATGTTCTGAGATTATCATTTTCATTAGTTTTCATTTATAATGATCTAACTAAAAAGAACTAAACACTTGAAATACCGCTGTCTTTGTATAATCAATATAATATATCAATATAATATAGAAGTTTATCTTTTTGAAAGGTATTACTCATGTACATTAACATTTTCATTAAATACCAATTTTATGACCAGTATCTGGGTGCTAAAGAAAACAAAAAGCTACCGGTAGTCAGTTTTAACAGTTTTCTTTTTATGGTTTTCTAGTGGTTTTGGTCTGACTTCTACAATAATCACTGGCTTTAATTAAACGACCTGTGCACACTTGTCAAAGTTTTGCAGCAGATCAGAGATCTTGTAGTGTAAATTACGACATATTGTCTTTCATTCCTCTGAGAAATTAGTGAAGAATAAATGTTTGGTTTCATAAATCTGGATCTTTTTCAAATCCCCTCTCTTTGATCAAAATCTTGTGTTTGCGTTTGCAAACAAAGGAGTGTGCATGTCTTTTTCCTTACTGTCAATCTCTTATTGTATAAAAGGGCAACAGAAAAGGGCCTGGAGTTTCTGTGTAGAGGTACAGTACTGTAAATGTAATATATCAAATTCTGACATGTAATAAAAGTTTTTTGCAAAGTTCATACATAAGGATTGACAACAAGACAAAGCTTAAGAAAGAGAAATTGTAGACTATTCTAAAAGGAACCCCTCATAATGCTTTTTAACTAATGTCTGTTATTAATATATTTAGAGACCTCATATCATTATTGTTTAAGAGTCAGTCAATGTATTGTCTCACTTAGATTACTAGTCTATGACAGAAATAAAGATGCTTCATATCCTAGGCAAGAACCAAACATTTATGCGTTTGTGCATAGAATATGTCAAGGCATTGAAAGGGGGGCTGAGATAACTACCGGTAATTCTGTGATTAATGCTTGAATTAAGCAAGTGAGACTAGTAAATTAAAGTGCAATGTACAGTGTGGATGGTAGAGAACAAATATTTATAAAAATAAAAATCTGATATATCCCAACAACAAAGACAAAGAAAAATCTGAATATCAAATTATATTCATTAAATAATGAGACAGCACTGGGCCCCTGTTCTAAAACTCTCTTCAAACTTACAGAAATAGTAGAAGATTTTCACAAATTTTTGAAAAGACCCACCCTCTCTAAAAAAAGTGGGTATAGGGTTGTGCACATGCACAACCCTATACCCACTCCAGAGCGGGAACGCCTATTAAAGGCATGCAGGAGCATCCATGAGCCAATTTTTCCCTCGTGCACGCTCTGTTTAAAAGTTGCTGTTTGTATCGCTCATACAAGCTTACTTTCTAAATAAGATTTGCAAATGTCAGACTCACCACACGTAACTGAAGATGGGGACAAGCACGTAGGATAGCCTTACATAAACATATCACCAGAACGATTGACAATTAGGAGGATCACTTATTTTGATGATCCACACAAAAGAACATCCTCCACTATACTTTTAAAGTGCACAACTGGCATAACAGCCTCCACTGAACACTTTATTCTAGACGCTACTCCTACACCACAAACCACCATTGACTGGAATTAAATAAAAAACAAAAAACACTGAAATGCACAGAAATTCTGCTTCAAATAAATACCGGTATGATCATCAAACCTTTTTTTTATTATTTAAAACATATAAATAAATTGTAAAGTTAAAAAAGGAACCTAACTGCAAAAACTAAATTGTTAAATTTTCAAAAAGTTAACATGTTTAAACCTCAATGCAAATTATAACAGTTGTTAAAATCCTAATTAGATATAATATCAAATTATGACTAAAATTAGGATTTCATTAAAAGATAATTTCAAATTTGTAAAAATTGAATAAACAAAATAATTGTTTTATGAGTCACCTATGCACATGGACATGGCCAAAAAATAGTTGGCCAACATATGAGCAAACACATACAAACACATGAAGGTTTCATGAAGCATCAAATAAGTGGAATAGTGTGCAAGGACAAAAATCGGCAAATCAACACAATTTTAAAGACAAACTCAAACATGCACATGCAGTCACTCAATGCGTGACAGTTGTGGCCATGCAGGGGAAAATGTCAGTCTCTTTGTCAAGCAGACGAGCCTGACAGAATCAATTAGCAGGCAGGGAGAATGGAGAATACTGGATTCAATTAAACTGACAGCTTTCCTCGTAGGCGCCCCACTCACTGGGGCCATTATTCAACCTGAGTGTGTTTGAAAGAAAAAAAGACAAGACTGAAAAGTCGTTCTATTTGTGCATCTGTGTGTGTGTGCTTATAAGGAAGAGTGAGTGTGAGGCTGTCTGTGCTCAACTTGAGGATGAACTTCTCGGTCGCAGTGTACCCTCGTACTGTCAAACTCTATTAGGGATTTAGACTTACACAAATATGGGGAAAATGACATACCTTCTTCAGCTGTCTCCTCTAAACCACCATGTTAACGACTCAAACAGCGACCTCAGTATCCATACAGTGATGGGTTAGCATCATAGCATTTAAGGCTTTACTTTTGACACTATTTTTCTATACAAAGATCAGGGTACATTTTGCAACCAGTCTTTGTTATAGACAGATTTACAATACAAATAAGAGGTCTTTTTATGAATTTTTAATGGCTTTGCCAGGAGGCAACTTATAACAGCACAATCTAGGGGAAAGAAATCACATATTTCAAAAAATAAATGAAAATACTGCTGTGGATATACATTATGCATGTCTACATGAAACAGCAGCTATGGGGACATGAGTGGGAGCATTATTATTTATTTTAATATTATATTTATTGTGCACTGAAAAATTATATTGTCCACCTGTGATGAGTAGAGCTTGTTAGTTTATTTACTTGTATTTAACTTCAATCAAATACACTGTATAAAAATGTGTTTATGTTTTAATTGTTAAAATTCAATTTGGATAAACCTTTAAACATTCTTGTATTTCTTTCTCAAATCCAGAAGTTTTTATAGATTTAACTTAGTTTGTCATAGCTATGGAGCAACCTAAACGCATGTGTGGACATTTACAGGTCCTTTATAGATGACTGATTGAGTGAAAATAAGACATAAAGGACACCCAGCCTCTTACTTAAAGCATTCATATCTAGTTCCACTCAATTTTGTTAAAGTAATGGTCAAACTGTTTGATTTTGTGAAGGCTCACTGCTCATTAACAAATAAATATTTTATACTGACTGTTGCATGTGGAAAAAAATACTATTTTAAGTCCTTTACACAAGTACCAACAATTTGGATTCACAGCACATTATTATGCAGCTGTTCTTTATTTTAGTTGTGTCATTTTAGGTGTAAAGATTGTTGCTAAAACTCTCAAACAAAGGTACTGGGTTTCATACCACTTCACACACTTTGGACTGTTAATGCCAGGAATACCCTTTCACCCTTATTCACACATTTCTATGGTACTCAGAGGGCTTTTTGGCCATGGCAACCATAAAACATGACTTTGATGCTTCATAATTGGAAGAACCATTTGTGTCCAAGCTTTATTTTGCAGTGTCAATGTCCTAGAATGAATATAATATTTTAAAACAATACTTCCATATTATATTTTGTTTTATAATGCAACATGCACCAGTCCCTACTCTAGCAAAATACACACACCAGGTTGCTGCCATGGCTGTACTTAATTTGAATGGCTATCTCAGTCTAGGAGGCTTTCCCCTTTGACTTATTTTTTTCCCAGTGGTCCACATAACTTGTCTTTAACAGAAAAAAAAAAAAATAGTAAGGTAATATAACTTTTATTGTGCTGGTTTCTTCCACGAAAATTTTTTCATTTTTTTTTTTTTTTTAAGCCATTGTGTTACCAGACTTCTTACTGTTCACATTAATTCCTCTTTTCTATGTTTGATACATTCATTTTGCATAATACTTTTGGGAGGACATGCTATATTTATAAAGCATTATTTTTTCTAAGCAGACAAAGATGCCTTCACGCACCTGGAAATGATGCCAAATTATAAACAAAAATATTGTGGAGGTCCACAGGTCTCTTGCTGATATCTTTTCTTATTACTATTTTCTTTTCCATGATTTTACACCAAGAAGAAGTTTATGTTTGTATTGTTTCCTTGAAATATATTCACAGTTCTGGCTCGTTTTAATTGGGATGTTGGGCATTAATTAGCAGTATAACTAACCTATGGCACAATCATGTGGTCTTCACTAAAGCATTTAGTAGCACAATAACCTAACCGTATGTAAAAGTTAAAGAAAATTTAATTCCATAATATCAGGAATAAACAAAAATATCAAAGAATTATGATTCAAAGTAAAAGTTATATAACTTATTTTTCTTTATTTTCAATTTAGCTGAAATAATTTTCTAATATCTGGCACAAAGGGTAACCATGACAACTGGAGAGGTGTTTACATGAAGAAGCAGCTGAATGGGCTTTCCAAAGCAGAACTAACACCAAGAATAAAACCTCCAATCCCTTTGGAGCTAAAAATGAGACTCTGCAGATGTATGCCAAGAACAAAAATAACAAGCCAGAGAGAGGATAGTTAAAGAGTTTCCTCCCCTAAATCCTCACAGGACATGTGAGGTCAGTGGGAAATAAAAAAGGAAGACATTTTGAGAGAACTGTTATTAATATGGTGTAAAGAAGATACACCCTCTTTCGATTCTAGATTTTTTTCTAATAATTATTCAAGTTTGTTTAAATTATTATTTTCAAATTGTGGAAGATAGGGAGAGAGAAAAAAACAGTTAAATCAATTTTCCCCACAAATACCAATACTTAACACAGTCAACAAAGCTGTTTAATTACAATAAATTTTGCTAACTGAATCAAAATTTTGTTTGAATCATAACTAAGTACGGAAATATCTACCTTGTGTCTGTAGAAATCCCAATGTTTTCTACATTCAGTGAATCCACACATATTCAGAGGAAGTTTAGTATAAGATGTGTTGCGCTCATCAGCAACATACTCCATTCTCCTCTAACTGAAGGAGCAATTCTTGGTTAAAAAGTTGAATAATTCTACATTTTATGAAGTATCATTCAGTATTCAGAAGTGTTTGACTTCTTTATGTAACTGTATGCAGTCTCTACAAATTAGTAGATTTTTTTGTAATCTCTACATGTAATTTTTTTTTTTTTTTGTAAAGGTTTTCTTAAAATCTTACATCTTGGTCTTAACACAAAGTAAAATGATACAATCATGTTGGACTGAATACAATGTGATTTTCCTTCACTCTCTATGGTTGTTTCATTCCATCACAGATTATTTTACTTTATTTTTTATAATCTAGGGCCTTTATAGTTACAGTCAACTTTGAAGTTTACTTTTAAACCTGCTTTATTCTTTCCTGTTATCTAACTCTTTTCAGTCTTATACCCTGTTTATTACATAGTAGGTAATTTTAATAAAGTCTCTTCATGTAATCCCTGCAACTGACACAAGACATGAGGAGAGTGTTACTTAGTTCGTAGATTCTATTTTAAAAAGTGAGTAAAGTCAGGAAAATGTGCCTGAACCTCTTTCACTTAAATGACAGCTGCTTTTAAACCCACGTCGACCCAAAGAGTTTTGGCAACAAATCATTAAAAAGTATAATTCAACATATTAAAGGTCCTCTTTTGATGTTGGAACTCAGTAAGGTGGCTAAAAACGAAAGCCCATAGTCGATAATTTTAAGGTCTAGCTTTGAAGTATGCTTAGACAAAATATCCTGAAAAAAAGTAAATATTTTTTTACAAAAATATCCACCATATGTAGGAGCATCAATCTGAAGAAGGTTTTTATGGTTCCTCTCAGCAAAAGCACACTTGATGCGGTGTACACGTCAATTTCAACTCAGTTCGATTCAGTTTATTTATATAGCACCAATTTATGACATGTCATCTCTAAGCACTTTACAAAGACAATTGAACTAGATCATACAGTCAAATTGATTCAAATTTATCTCACTCCAAGCATGCTTGTAGCAACAGTGGAGAGGAAAAACTCCCTTTTAACAGGAAGAAACCTCCAGCAGAACCAGGCTCAGTGTGAGCGGCCATCTGCCGAGGCCAACTGGGGTTCAACAAGAAAGAAGCAGACAGCTCTAAGAATCCCTGCATTTCTCTTTTTTGGGGGTTATTCCTGTATTATTCTCTCTCAATAAAGCTATTCGTGGTGGGAGACCATCTCAAGTATTTGGCTTTGTTTCCTCTCAACTAGGCTCATGACCTCTAGTCATCCTCAGAGAACTTTGCTGAAAGAATCATATGGTGTTTATTTTTTGCCTGCATTGTTTTAACCCAATTATTCTCTGTGGTATTACAATATGAATTCATACTTTTGTTGCAAAAATAGGAGTCACTGTATATTACAATAAACGAACCTCTCAAAACCGAGTTTTAAAGCGTTTACAAATAATAACTCAGAATGCATGATAATTACACTGGTAAAATGTTTACTAATATAGACATGTTAGAAATTGTTGGAAAGCTTAGATTATCCAAGTTTCAACCACCAAGTTCATTTTATGGACATAGCAAGCACCAAAGCACAATTATATTAGCATGTCGAAATCCAGCATGACAAAGCAGCCACAACAAGCAAACAAGCATGTCTTTATTACTGCAGTTCAAAAAAAGACTTATTTTCAAGAATAAAAAAAAAAAACAACTTTGAGTCATGTTTGAACTGAAACTCAAACATTTAAGTTCAGAAACTAAAAGGTTTTAGCTTTCAAATAACGTATCACACATGTAATTTGGGTTTACAGTTCCTCAGTTATTTGCTTTTCTATTTGGGTTTGAAAAAAATAGGCGCATTTCCCAGAAAGGGGAGGATATCAAGTTAAAATTCGGGATTCTAATCAGAGAAATATTAGAAATGAATAAAGATTGATCAAAAGACTTATTTCAAAAGCTTTCCTACTGTGTTCCCTTTGGATATTTATATTAAATACAAAAAATATTAAAGTCACTGCTTATTTATAGCCTGTCTTTAAAAATCTACAATTATCCTTTATATAGTCTCACTTATTTATAGCTATATTTCTAATATTTAACATCCAGTTAGAAAACATTAAAACACATCTGTTAAAATAATAATATTTCAGTATGATGAGGCCTATATTATATGCAATGGGTTCTTAACAATTCAATGCTTTTGGTATTAATGCAGAGACAAGGGTATCGCTATAAAGCAAGAATCCAAATGGACATAATCAAAAACCTTTATTCTCTTTAGTACAGTGCCTAAAACTATAGTTTTAAATCCTTTTAAAACTGAACTCCTTATCTAATACTGTGTAATGTTCCCTTTAGTCTGTGTATATTTCATATTATCTAGTTACATTTGCAAGCTTACATGAAGACAATTTCACAACCCCACACACTTACATAAGTAAATGGCGAGCAGTGGAGGCGCATGAGGAAGTTAATAGTTTGTGTTTATTCTTCCCTGCATACTTTAGTGCTGCTTTTCATAAACACACCCTTTGTCTGTCCATATTCATTCCATCTCCCTATAAAGCATCTATGCTATTTGATGTCTGGGTCTATATAAGAGTGTGTTTGTGTGAGTGAAGCAGTGCACCAGTTGATTATCAAAGTGCAGAATATTACTGTAGCTTCCTGCTGACACAGATGAGAAGGGAGGGATGGAGAGCAATGGGCAGACAGATTAAAGTATGTGGCAAAGAATGGTAAATGGATAACAAATAGAACAGCATCATAAGAGCAAAATCATAGCAGCTAAGCAGTGAATGTTCTATTAGCAAGTTAAAACTATTGTCAGAAATCTTATATGGCTTGCGTCTAAGTATGGCTAAGGAGTATGGCTTGG
Organism: Cyprinodon variegatus; assembly: GCF_000732505.1. Classification (NCBI taxonomy): domain Eukaryota; kingdom Metazoa; phylum Chordata; class Actinopteri; order Cyprinodontiformes; family Cyprinodontidae; genus Cyprinodon; species Cyprinodon variegatus. Next base: position 416,824 of record NW_015150810.1, read on the forward strand.
TTCTTAGTAGAAAAAAGTAGAAAAGTTTTCTCTTAATTTAATCTCAAACATTAATCAAACATGAGTCAACTCTGTCTTCCACTTTTTTTTGTAAAACTGACTGATGAAATGTAAAGTTAATAAAGTACACAATAATTGCAACACAGAACAATTAACCACTTTTGAAGCTTATTAAACTATTTCTAAAGAGCACAATTTTTACTTTTAAAGATTTTTTTGTTTGATGATGAAAAAAAGAAGTTATATATGGAAATATACGCATTATACTTTTGTGAAAACGCTGGGAAAACACCCTTCTCAAAATGATGGGCCCCTTAATAATGCTATCACTTTTAAAACTTCCTGCTAGGTCCTACAGCCTAACGTGGAACTGAGACAAAGAATAAGCCTTTAGGAAATTTATAACCTTGCTTTTTAAATCATGAATCTCTTTCCTTGATGCATGAGATGCATTCAAAGGAAAGAGAGTGAAGAATCAGGGGAAGAGATTAAATCATTAACCTGCAGGGGTACTAAAAACATATAAATGCAAAAAATGTAACAATCCATGACAGATAATTGGGATTATAATGAGGTTAAAAATCAGAACAGGCTGCAAAGCTGCATGGCTATGGAGTATATCTTGAAAGTCCATGATGCCCCCCAGCCATAAGGCAGTAAATGGGGAAAAAAAAACAAAAAAAAAAAAAAAAAACTATGTGACTACAACACACCTACAGAGTAACCTGATTAAGTATGGCCATGAAAACCACAGGACATGCACTGAATAAACAGGAAATCCATAAATGAACTCCAACAGGGATTCCACTCATAACCAAAAGGAGAATCAAAGGTCGACAAGAAAATGCTACACTAACACACATTTAGACACAGTTTTGCTAAACAGTGTTACAGATTCATGAACCCATTGTGAAATAGTTGAAATTACGGACAAACAGAATGCTGGGAATTTGAAAAACATGGCTTTTTACATGAAGATAAACAATCAAGAGGGGGAAGGGTCGTTAGTGAAGTAGACTTTTTTTTTCCTTCAGCAGGAATTGGCAAACTTAAATATGTATGTGGTTTCATTATACCAACAAATGTGACTGTGACTGCTGGAAAATTAGGAATTATATAATGAAAACTGTGATCTAAAAACAACTGAATAAAATCTTAGTTGTGAAATTAAATTAAAATAAAATCTGAATAAAAACCATTAAATATGGTCTTAAACACATTATTTGCAGTAAAGAAGCTAAAAAAACATCACAGAGTGAGAGGCTTTTGAATAATAGGGGAGTAAATTCTTAGAATAAAGCTAAAGAAGGTTTTTACAAATAAAGATTTAAACTTAAGTCTTTCACAGCCAAGGTGAGTCAAACATTTACTGATCAATATGTTATGATTTAACAGGTTTTAACCTTAACTGCCATAATATTTCATTCCTCTACAATGTCTTTTGAAGCAAGGGAGTGACACATTTTTCACTTATCTATATTTAATAAACCCAAAAGGCAATGGCTTTAATGACAAAGCAGGATAAGGCTGTTATATGTCATCATTTCTAGACTGAATTAAATTCTAAAATAAGCTTGAACAGGTCTGACTCCATAATCCAATATAATGTGAACAAACACCAGGCTATCAAAAAGCCTTTTGACAATCTGAAAGAGCTGCTAGACAGTGAGCATGGGGTAATTTACAGGAAATACAGTCCATCTGTGTGCCAGCGTTTAAGCAATTTTCCCTTTCCCGTCTGTCTCTGCTCTTCTCCATGTGATTTTGGCTTTAACACAGGGGTAGACTGAGATGCTGATCCATCTAGCTCTAAAAATCCAAATGTAATAGGTTACATTTTTAACAGTCATAAAAAAAAAAAATCCCTTTTTTCTTAAAAACTATTGATTTGCAAACTGCCTGTGGTCCATCAGGCCACAAGATAGCTGGGTGAAATGAGGGCAGCAAAGATAAACAGATACAAAAAATAAAAACAAGATGGGGTGGGGAGATTATATTTATTTAAAAAGCAGCACTGACCGTGGAGGTCATGTACTCAATTTAGCTAATCTATCACAAGTAAAATCCAGACAAGAAGGGAAGGAGCGAGGAAGAAAAACCCAAAGAGCGTATGGATCAAAGCAACTGGAATGATCTATTATGGAAAAAATGCAATGCTGACACCACCAAGCATGCATTTAGTTTAGTTTGTGGATTAGGGACTAATGTTACATTTATCTAAGTGAGCCATAGGGAGGGTGAGCAGCACTGGAGCTGCTGAATGTTAATGGATTTGGAGTCTTATAAAAGCTAAGTTAGACTTTCAGTGGAACTAATGTTAACAAGGCTGATCTTAATTTTTTTTTTTTTTTTTATAGCTTTATCTGTTACAATCTTAGTGGTAAAGACAGGTTGACTGAGCACATCATGTTCAAATATCCAATTATGACTGATCATACAGCATCATCTATATGAATATCACTAAAAAGGTAACTTAGTTCATTATTTCAAAGCAAAAAGTCAAACCATTATATAAAAAGTAATACATCAATGAATATATATAAAAGTATTTCGTTTAATTAATCATTAGTTAAACTTTTTTGTTTTCTTTAGTCCAACTGTTTTTAATATTCTTTTTTGTTTCTGTATTTTTTTATTTTATTTCTATTTTTTTCCTACTTGCATTGATTTTTTTTTATTTCCCCATATTTTAATCATGTAAAGCATTTTGCATTGTCTTTGTACTGAATTGTGCTATACAAATAAAATTGCCTTGCCTTGCCAAAACAATGGATGTGTTTTTAAAACTGATATGCTACATTGTGATGTGATGTATTCCACAAAAAAAAAAGAAAAAAAAAAAAAGAAAGTAAATGCAACATAGGCAATCACAAGCCTGGGATAAGTGTAACAATCATAAATGGTCCATCATATTCTCCCAGTCGACTACTTTGCTGGCCACTTGCCCAGCCTGTCTTAAGGCCTACAACAACCCCTCTAACCTGTATATTTCCATTTTTAAAGAGCCACTTTTAAAATATTTGAGCTTTATGGAAAGGTATATGGCTGTGAAAAAAGGTCATCAGTAGATGGGTGTACTACTGCAATAAATAAAGGGACATGTTTACCAGCAATTTACAGATGGGCCTTGTTTTTTTAAGAATACTTAGCTTGTATTGAAGGCCTAAAACTACACATATAAAAGCATTTAGTATAAGTTGTTATGTAACAGTTTCAGTAAACCTGTATGAATTGCATTTTCAATTTCTGGTTCCTAAATAATGGTTGGACTGAATAGCATCTTCTATTGCTTCTCAGCTTCAACATTTGAACTGTTGTGCTCCAGAGATGCCATCTGACGTACATTGGTTGTAACTAGTGGGTATTTCATCTACTGTTACTTGTCTATCATCTCAAACAACTCTGCCCTGGTTGCCAACATGATGAGATTTTGTATTCACTACTCACTGGAAACGTTGTCCTTTCTTTGTAAACCTGAGAGATGGATGTGTTTGAAAATCCTCGCAGATCAGCAGTTTCCAAAATACTCAGCCCATCATGACTGACACCAGCAGCTATGCCATGTTCAAAGATACTTGCATTCCTTTTCTTCCATGTTCTCCAAATCTGTTTGTTGTTCGTGTCATCTTTAGAAAAATTTGGTATGTCCGTTTGATTTAAAGGCCTTATAAAAGTCACAAGCACAAATTTCTAAACAATTCCCTTTGATCAGACATACGACTTTTTTATTATCAGTTGTGCTTTATTGTTTCTATTTGTGTAAAACTAAAGCATGCTCTTGTCAGTGATCTGCCATTTACTGCCACAGCTTGTAATGACTCTTCTCTTTCTGTTTGCACCAGGCCCCATGTTTTTGTTTATATTTGTTCTTTATCTTTGTTCCCTTATCAAACACTATCATTTGCCTGTCTGTTATGTTCTCTTTATTTCTTCCCTTTCAGCAGGAAGAGAGAATTCACAGTGCACAATGATCAAGACTTAGACTCACACACGCTTAGAGACACAAATCACACAAAAAGTTGTGAGTCCTTATGACGGTCATAAACAATAAGATGGACAGAGGAGAGGCAAAGGAATGTGATGAATGGAGAGGGCTTAAGTTTGCAGGTAGGAATAATCACAACTTCCTCTCTTCATTTATTTATTTTTGACTGCCAGTAGCTGTTCATAGTTTACATAGGTCTACTTTTATACACTTGTGCTTTTGTGTCCAGAAAAAAAGAGCGGTATGCTCCCATAAAGCTCCAAATGGTTGCTGTTTGAGCATGAGACATACGCACGTAAGAGCATGTGTGTAACAATGGAAAAAATGTTTGTATATATCAATTATGTAAAGGTAGTATTTTGCATGACTGAGCAAGCTGTGTGTAAGGGTCCTTGGTGTCCATTTTGATGTATGATAATGGTATAGAAGCATTTGCTGACAGAGCATTTGCATAAGCTCAGTAGATCATCAGCAAAGACTGTATGTGTAAGGGGGTAAACATGTAGCTAATCCAGCTCCCGCTGGAGCAGAACATCACTATTAACTTGTCCTCATGTTTGAATTATTGAACCATGTCTCTCTGTTTCTCCTTGACAAAAACTTTTACACCCTTGTACTTACTCTTTCCAAATATAGCGCTTTGTTTTTACATTTTGAGTGTTTTATTCTTTTCTACTTTGCCAATTGTTCTTTTCTGTTTTTACTATTAAACGTACAGAAGAATTTAAATTTAGTTCAGAGCAGAATTATCCTTAAAAGCCCAAAGTATAAGGATGTTTTCTATCATCCTTTTCTAGCATTGGTCTGTATTTGATCTAATCATACATGATAGAAAACAAATGAAGAATTAGAATTTAGACAGTTTTCCCTTGTACACTGTCAAAACTATGTGGGGCAGTATATTTTTGATATAAATGAAAGGAGGGTAAATTAACTGTTGTTGGAGTAAATCTCACATACTGTAAGTCAACAAAGGAAGTGTAGTGTAAAAGAACTATTGGTTAGACGTTACAGCACTGATCAATATTCAAATTAAATTATTGTCTTTTCTCTCATTTTTTTACTTTTGTTTCTATAAGTTGCATAAGTTATACAAATGTAGAGATTTACAATCTTTATGATACATGTAAAAGCCAGGATACAAATTGTGCTGCAACAGAGCAGCAACATAAAAACAAGCTGAGTACGAGATTGTGCTTCATTATTTGTCAATTTTCCTTTAGCTCATAGTAGTTTATCTATAAACAACTGTGAGAGTGACAGTAGGAAGGACTGTCTGAGCCTTAATAAAGCAGCCAAAATGGTTCCGTGTCTGGCAGCATATCTTTGTTCATCTTTTTCTTTACCAGCAAAATCTGGGCTTGCATTGTTTAAGTATTAAGTGGAGCCCCAAAGATGCAGCCCTCGGCCCTCAAATTCTGTAAAAGGATTATTCAAGCTGATATGCAATGTAAAGTAATGAAACTCAGAAAAACAAAAATAATAATGATATTCGTTTTATCAACACTAATTCTACTAAATACAACTGTCTTTAATGGCGAATAAAAAGACAAAAAAAAAAAGAAAACTAAATAAACGCTTAAATACAGTTCATATTCTTCTGCAAATTGGGATTTTACATTTTTTATATTTCCAGTGACACAGCTTTGTTCTATTATCTTTTACGTATTTAATTAAATTTGAGTTTGCATTAATTGTCTCTTATACAGTATGAATAGCCTAGGAAACAATTGCATGTTTTCTGGAGAGTGGGGACTCAGTTGTAGTGTAATGCATGTTCAATAGGACACCAAAATCGGGTCCAATGTGTGGAGCTAAGCCTAATGAGGATCCCCTCCTTTCCAACCTCCTGCACTTATTCTTCTCTTTTATCTTCCACTCTTCCTCCACCCTTTTTGTATTCACCTTTTACAGTCCCTTTGAATCTCCTTCATTGTCCTTCCTTAATGTTTTCTTTCTTTTCCCCTCCAGTCTCTTCCTCTTCCGTTTTCTCCCTCTAGCCCACCTGTCTTCTCTTTCATCTGTCCCCATTGCTAACCCATGACTCCTCCCCTGCCTCTCTCATGCTTCCTCCTCAAGTCTCACTGTTGTAAACTCTGTCCTATTTCTCTCAGGCTGCCTTGCATCTTAATAATATGAAAATTAATGACTAAAACTGAAACGAAAATGAGTGTATAAGCCTCTTTGAAGTTATTGCAAGTCATTTTAGATATTAGCATCAGCCCAATTCTTAAGAAATGTACAAGTAAACTCGTAGTAAAGAACACAACGGAAATAACTTTTTTTTTATTACCTGACAATAAGAAACCAAAAAGAGGGAAATTCCTAAAATTCCTAAAATTACTTTAGGTGTAAAACAGTAGAGATTTGGCATGGCAGTTTCAAAAACAGATTTGTATGTGTTATAGGAAAGGAAAAAGTCAGAATCAACTTTTAAAAATGATTGAGTTGAAGTGTATCTTATCTGTATGGTTATACAGAGGTTGGTAAAGTAGCCTACAGAAAAATGGTACTTTAGGAAAAGTCACACTACTTCAACATATTTGTAATTTAGTGAGAGTAAAAAGTAGCCATCCAAAAAATCTCTCAAGAATAAAATAATACTTGGTAAAAAGGTGACTCAAGTAAAACATAACATTTCTTCTATTAAAATGATGGAAATCTGACAAACCATATTATAAATTTATGTATATTTTTTTTCTGTGTTAAAGACAAAAGAGTAATAAATGCAAATCCAAAAATAATAAAAGACTTTCAGGCAGAAGAGCCACTTCTCAAATCATTTAACATAAAACAAAAAGTACAAAACAATTTCTAATTGCTTATAGGTAAAGAGTATGTATGATGGAACAGGGTAAACTACCTCAAGTAACAATATCGACTGTTTACTGTATATTACCGTGAACCCCTTGTCATAGTAATCTCAGCAGATAATCAAAACATTAAAACATCAAAGACGTTAGCCCCATTTACACTACCCTTGAAAAACCGATCCAGGCCCAGACCGGTCCGAGCTTGGATCGGTAACCAGGCCAAGCTCAGTTTTGAAGACCGTTCACACGTCACACTTATCTCGGTTATCTCGACTCCTCGACTCCTCGCCTCCAAGTGACGATGTGCGGTATTACTGCTAGGATTGAAGGAGGGACTCA
>NW_015150810.1:424325-513608 GCF_000732505.1 Cyprinodon variegatus
CTCGGCTCAGTTTTTTAAGGGTAGTGTAAACGGGGTATATGTATAAAGAGAATACTAATTTTAATGAAAAAAAAAAACTGTCTGTACCTCTTTCACTTTAGGTAAAAGAAGGTTAAAGCTACACACCGCCAAAGATTTTTACTTAAATAAGATTAGTGATGCCCTGTAATCATATTAATCAAGTTACAATAAAGATACAAGCTTATGTAAAGGGCTGACATGTACCACACAAGCAGTGGTTGCAAGTCCATAAATGTCAGTTCTTTTAATGCTAGAAACTTAGCACATATATATAGACAACATTGGTCCTACCAGTTTAACAAACTACTAAATTTTCAGAAGTGCTTACTTTAGAATCCATAAAGCCCATCACTATCTACATGTGTGCAGCAATATGTCAGACTTGGGATAACTCAAAAGGTTCCAACTATACAAGTCAGGAGTATGACCAACTAAGGGGATGTTGTTGTTGTTTATCCAACTGAAAACTCTGTAAACACCTTATCTCTGAGAAAAAAAAGACCACATATTTTATTCAGCCCATCAGCTGTAATTATATGTAATCACATAAGTAATTGTATCTGATATAGAATGGTAGACTACCTCTAAATGTCATGACCTCAGCACTAATGCCTGGCCGGATCATTCTTTTCACCCACACCATTAACTTCGCCCCATTTTTTTTTAGTTGCTCATCTGCTCCACCTGCATTAACCACTATATAACCAGCCTTCAGACCAGTCATTAGTGCCAGATTATTTCAAGCCATTAGTGAGACTTATTCTGGCATTCTTAGTTCTGACTTCCTAATCATGACCTGTCTGTCTCTCAACTTCTGAGTCTCCCTGATTCTGATTTCCTGACCCGCCTTCCGACTTCCCCCCTGACCTGAAAACCTGCTTGATCTCTGCCCGTTGTGTACCGACTGGATCCATTCTGGATTGTCTTTCGGCTCTCTGTTACCCTGGCTCTGACTATCGGCCATGTCCCCAACCTCAACTTTGGCTTTGCTCTATGGCTCAGGTTGGTCGTCAAGGTTCTGACCATTCTTGGCATAGGTCCTCTGACCTCTGATACTCCTGAATCTATCTGAGCAGTAACTGCTGCACTGGGTTGGCAGCCCACTATCTGGGATCTACCTCTACTTCTTGACCAGAACTGGACATTAAGACCAGGTTAGTAACCTAATAGATTATGTGCAAGCACTTTCTGCAATTTCCCAGCTTGGGATAAATAAAGTACATCTATCTATCTATCTTTCAACTGAAGTGGTCTATCTGCATAGAGTTTGCATGTTCTACCCGTGCATGCATGGGTTCTCTCTGGGTACTCCGGCTTCCTCCAACAGTCCAAAATCATGACTGTTAGGTTAATTGGCTTCTCTAAAATTGTCCCCAGGTGTAAGTGTGGGTGTATATTGTTGTGTGTCTTTATGTGTCTCTGTGTTGCCCTGCAACAGACTGGCGACCTGTCCAGGGTGCACCCTGCCTCTTGCCTATAGATGGATGGATGGATGGATGGATGGATGGATGGATGGATGGATGGATGGATGGATGGATGGATGGATGGATGGATGGATGGATGGATGGATGGATGGATGGATGGATGGATGGATGGATGGATGGATGTTTATTAATCACTAAAATAGACAATTATAAATACAATAGAAAATGGAACTCTAAAAAACATCAGATGTTGATAGTTTTTTTTAACTTAATAAATAAAAGCTTACAAATATCTTATGCTAAAAAAACATAAATCCACGTAAAGCCATACACTGAGGAAACCTAAGTTCAGTAAAATAGACATTAAAAGAGAAGAAAGCAAGCAAGGAAAGAGAGAGAAAGACAGAGAGAGAGCAGGTTTAGTGTTTCAAGTGTTTCCCAATAGGGAAGGAACAATATCTTACACGTCCGCAGAGCATAACATCAATCAATACCACTGTTGTAAAATGTGTTTCACATGACCTGCAAATTGACATGCTTCTAATTATAAATTCAAATGTCCTTGTTCCAAGTAAAACAACAGCAGCAGAGTGCACACACACAAAGCATTTTTTTATGATAATGCTAAACCTTGCAATACAGGAGAGCTCTTCCTCTAACTGAGTTATTGAACTTCAAAACTCTGAAAGGCTATTTAGCAAGCATTTCCAATTCAGCAATTTTACCATGCAGGGTGGAATTTGTCAAGGTTGGAATGATTCCCCTGATGTGGTTTAAACGTGTTTATAATAAAATAACAGAGAAAAACCCACCATTTTAACAAGGAGCTACAGGAAAATAATGAACTTGTTTGTAGAACTTATTCTAAAAAAAACTGTAAGGAACAGTACTCAGAACCATTGCTTTAAGAGGTTATCACAGATTTTGTTTTCCTCAGTATTAAAAACTTAAACCCCAACCATTCAATCATAATTATTTGTAGCTACAAGGTCTTGTTAATCTGTTTTAATAGGATATGTCTTTGTCAACTTATAGTTTGTTGCAGTATTTCTTTGCTGTTTGTGGGTCAGATTGGGTTGGATTTTTCTCCCTAGCACAGCTGTTTAACCAGCTATGTTTGGATATGGAGCCTTTGGAAGTATGAGGTGATTGTCAGGGAAAAAACGCGAAAAATTATCTTACTGCTGATATTTTGCAATGAGTACTAATAATGTTCTTTTCAATACCAACAACAAGGGGTAGTATATCACCACCCTGTTCTAAAGCTGTTTACAGCTACAATGGATTAAATCTGCACTAATTCTCTGGATTTTGCCCCCAATCCTTAAACCCCAGGCCCACCACAGTTGATTGCTGATAATAGGATAAGGCTTAACAAGACTGGAAATGAATAATAATCTGCACTAGTTATCCAGGCTTCTACAAAAGAAAATATTGGCATCACAAGATCAATGATATAAAGTTATTGCAGGGTGATGAGGAGAAACCTTAATGTATCTTTAGAAGCTTATACTGATTAAATACAAATGACTACTCTTCTGTACTATTGAGACTGGGCCATGATCACCCCTGGCACCCTTTCAGCTCCACCCTGACCTGACATATTTTTATATCAAATTATGACAACAAAAAATACAAAATGACGCAGCTTCAGAAAGATAAACAAAATCATAGTTTTCTTTTTTTTTTTTTTTTTTCTAAAGCCTTTGCACGGCTTAACATTTTTGTGCAGGAGATCGAAACAGGCTTTCCATTAAAACGTTTGATGAGTTTTGCTAAAGCCTTCTGTTTTTCAAGGGATTCTTCAATTGAACCAGTTTTATATTTGGCAACCACAGAATCAACTTGAAGCTACTTCCCTGTAAACTTCCTATCCAAATAACGTTTGACCCTCTCAGGGTTTTATTCTGAGTTTTTGTGAAGCATCTCTGAGCAGGAAAGTAGTTTTACTGCACACATTCTATTATTAATTACAGTATAAAAAAATAGATTCCCAATATAATTAACCTAATGTTTTTATAAACAAGCTCTGCTTTATAATCCTTATCAGCAGATCTCTAATCAAAATCAACAACAAAATAAACAGCGAAAAGTTCCAAGCTTGTGGTTTTCTGATAGGACTACCAGTCTGACTTTTTCAGTGTTAGGGCTGTCTTTTCTTGTTTTTTTTCTTACACTGGGCAGATCAAAATAATAGCACTTACGATATCCTGTTCATAACACAGTGATTGATTGCCTCAATAAGGCGATCCTTAGATCCCGATGATTGCAGTTCTTGTTCCTGGCTCAATTCATTGGTGTTAAAAAAGAGACACTTTATGGTAGTTAGAATTAGAAAACTGCTAAGAAATTTTAGCAGTAGTTTAGCTTTAAAATCAATTTGATGAAGAATACACTCCAAAACACTGCAGTGCTTCTCATTAGTTTTACTCCTTCAGCTCTGGTCTGTTTTTAAACTGTAGCATCATGTATACACTCTCTACTGAAAGATTCTTGGCATATCTTGTGACCCTGTATTCTGTTGCATTTGATATCCCAGCCCTTTTCAGTATTGCATATATTATTACAATTGATGGGTGTCTTGAAAATAGGAAACTGTAAAACAAAAGAAGCAGTTCTGTCATTTTCTACTGAGTAACAGCTTAATCTTTACTCACAAATACAAACAATGAAAAATAGAGATGAAAGAGAGCTGCCAGAAATCTTTCATTTTTCATAAAAAGTATGCAATATACATCACGTCTAGAGAGTTTAAGGCTTCAGACTGCCAGTCATCAGAGGAATAAGTTGCCTAATATAATCCAGTAACCAGACACAGATAAATGATCAATGTAAATAAATATATACAATAATATATATATGTATGTATATATATATATATGTATGTATATAGAAAAGCGATAAGAGCAAACATTTACATAAAAAAAAAAAATTGTGCGTTTTAACACCAGACCCTCAAAAAAAAATGAAGACTTTAGAAATTTCTACAAAACCTTGTATAAATCTGAAAATTGTGGAAATGAAGAAACACAAGCCATATTTCTTAATCAATTAAAATTCAAAACCATTTTAGAAGAGGAGAAAAAAAACTCTTGATAATTCTCAACAAAAAATCTATCTAAAGTAATAGCCAGCATATGGATAGCGGTAAAATGCCAGGTCTTGATAGACTTCAAATAGAATTTTATAAAACATTGAAGTAAAAAAAGTATCAAAAACCCCCCAGAAAATTTAATAAAATATATTGGAGGAGAAAAAAAAATGCACTTTAAACACTTTACCTTATATATACAATATATAATTCCATATATTATCAATAGGTTGTACATTTTATGAAAAAAATAACTTAATACACTTATAATGTTTTCAGGGAGTTGTATTTTCTTACTACTACTGCTACATAAGGATTACTAAGTTAAGTGCCATGATGGAGCATGAGGAAAACTGTATGCATGCAAGTACAAGAGGGGAATTCAATCATTGATGAGGAATTTGTTTGCGCTTACTGCAATCCATCCAGCAGTTCTCATATCTGATCCCTATCTACCGTAGCAAATCCCTTCTTATCTCTTTTCCTTATCCTCTCCAGTTTCTCGTTTGCTCCGCTCCTCCCCTCTTCTGCCCCACAGTCTCCTCCTCTAATGCTTCAATCCTTCCATACTCGCCCCCTCTATTCCTATGCTGCCTCTTTTTTTACTCTCCTTCCTCCTTTCTGCCATCACTCCTCTCCTCCCCCACATTCCCTTGCTAACTGGGTGTCACAAATCTTTTTAATTACTTTTCCTGTGTCCAAGATCTGAAGCTTGCGTGGAGGGGTGAGTGTGTAATAGGGGAAAAGAGGTTGTGAAAGCAGAGACTTGAGATGGGGGCAGTTGTCACGGTATAATTAAGCATTGATTTGGGACACTGATGAAAATGGCAACAAGAAACCAAATAAGTGGATTATGGGCCATGATACAAAGAAACATTCTGGTGACAATGCTACCCAGATTCAAGCAGGGGAAAGAAATTATAAACTCATGGTGTGAAATAAAAATATGTAATTTAAAAAAGGTACAGTACCTACAAAAAAATGTAAAACAGTGGTAGATTGGTTTTATGTGTCATAAAATATAGAATCTGCAAGAAACAGTAGTGGTAGATTTCGCTCATACAGAAAAAAGTCTGTATTGAAGTTTGCAGATGTGGAAAGAGACATGACTAAACACACCACATAGTCAATGTCTTTGAACTACACTTCTCTGATCTGACTCATTAGTTCTGCGTCTAATTGCCACAAAGACAGCAGGTGCCAGAAATGCACAAATGTGCATATCATCGTATGCATGTGTGCGTGAGTGTGCATGTGTGGGCAGTCATTTGTCTCTAGCTCCTTAAGCTCATTAGTACACATCCAGTGAATTATTTAATTAAATGACAATGACCTAAAGCAAAGTGACTCCACATTGCTGCCAGTCAGTGTGGATAAGTTCACACAAGCATTCATGAACATGGGTGTGTTATTAGTGGACTGATAAGTCATTGCAGTTAGATTATAACGGCATTACAATACTTTAAATGTAGTACAGTGGAACCTGTAATATATCTATAGTCATATATTACTCTGTAACAGCCAAGTTCTGAAAACATGATTATGAACAGACACACACACCAACTGTTGTAGATGAAAACATTGGTAAAATGAAAAAAAAGAAAGCCAAAGAGCAAATGTTTTCCTCCAAATTCAAAGACCTACAGCTATACTTGCAGTGTAACTGTGTTATTTTGAGCCTTTTACTGTAATTTGTGTAAGATTAATAACTTTAATATTAATAAAAAATTCAAATTATAATTTTATTCATAGATATATTAATAGACATAGTTTCATGTAAATGTGTCAGATGGACGTAACCCTTAAAGGTTAATTTGTTTCTACATTCTGTAACAAGTTGATGGTATAATACACAATAAAAAAAATGCACTTAGTTGTTAAAAAAAATAAATAAATAAAAATAAAATGGATATATAAAAAAAAAAAACATATTCAATAACTTTTCTTGCCAAAATATTTCCACCATTTCCTCCCTCAAATCTATATTCCAACCTTTAGTAATATTAATGGTTTATGGTAGCCAAACAAGAGTCCATATGTATCTAACATAACACTTCTGACAGGAGAAAAAGTTTAGAGTGATGGTAAGGAGGTTTCCAACCTTAAAGACGCTGAGCTCATGCAAAAGATGATTTATCAAAATGACACTGAAGACATCAATAACACCTCAGCAAGCGAAATATTAGATTGCAGTAATATGTCAACATAGGCTTTTACCTTTATTCAGAAGGGTGTAATATTTATGATATGCAGATTTCTTTCAAATATAAATGAAAATATAAAACATATCAAATATGCCTTTGGATGAAAAAAAGTTTGGGGTTGCACCACACCAAGCTCTTCTTTAGTACCAGATATTTTGTTCATTTCTTCTAGGTACCCCAAAGGCAGCCATAAGAAAGAAAGTTGAATGTCATAACCTACTTTAAATGAATTGGATCTTTCAGTCTCCACCTGCTTCAGCTTTACAGGTTTTAAATGTGTTTATTCAGAAATAGAAAAAAACGACAGGATAAAATTTTGGAATGATGCAAAACATCTAAATAGATAACCAAGTTCCCCTAATATAGACAAACCTGAAACGATACTAATAGTAGACTTTGTATTAAAGGTAGCCTAGATGTTCCTATTAAAACACATTGAAAAGGACATCTATATAATTTCTCAAAACTGTGAAGTAAACTGACAAACATAACCTTGCTAATCAGGGATCGTAACTATGACCGTTGACGAGGCAAGGCAAAATGATTTATATAGCACGTCAGAGGCCAAACATTTCAAAGTGCTGTATGTGAAAAGACAGAAAAAGAAAAGTATATTGAAGCGGCATAAAAGCAGCAAAAATAATGAAAGAAATACAAAAAAGAAAAGTAATGAAAGCCAAGTTGGTCTGAAAACCTATTTATGCATAGATGGAATGAATACATCTTCCATCTGGAATTAAAAGTAACTTAAGGTTTTAGTACTTTCAGATCTTTCTGGGAGATTATTTCACATTACAGGAGCATAAGGCCTAAATGCTGCTTCTCAATATTTGGCTCCGGTTCTGGTTAAAATTAATAGATTGAGTCAGAATACCTGAGAAGTCTGGAAGTGGTTACATTGACAATAACTCTGTAACATTACTTGGTGCTAAGCCATCCAGTGATTCAAAGACAAACAGAAATATCTAAGAGAATACGCATATTCTCCAAGATAAGGGGAGCCAATGTAAGGACTGGGAAGATGTTCTCCACCTTCTTAGTTTTGGTGAAGAAGCAGGAAGCCGCATTCTGGAATAACTGCTGCTTTATGATTATTATTTTTTTTTTCTTTTTTCAGACTCCTGTGAAGACACCTTTGCAGTAATCAATGCTACTAAATTTAATGCATGAATACATTTTCAAGATCCTTCTGAGACATTATTGCTTTAATCCGGGAGATGTTTGTTAGGTGGTATAAGGCCAAATTTGCTCCTGTCTATATGTATGGGTTTAGACTTTATTAGCTGAACCTGTGTGCTAACATTTGAACACACTGAATTTGGTCCAATAATTATTATTACTTCAGTATTGTTTTGCTTCAGACAAAGGCATTTTTGATACATTCAAGTTTTTACTTCGTTTATGCTTTTACCCAATGATGAAATAGAATTTTGGTCGCCTAGTCGCATTGTAATGTATACCTACTGTACGTGTAACATACGTGTTTGCATATTTATGGTAGCTCATGGTGTTGTTTATTAAAATTGGAGTTAGGAGGAGCCTCTGAATATTGTATTAAAGGGGCTCTAAGATGGGCCCTAGGGAAATTCCACATGTGACTTTTGGGGTCTCTGATAAAAAGTTACCTACTGACACAAAAAAGTGCCTGTCTTTAGATTAGGATTTCTTAGCAGGTCATAGACCTACTATAACCATTTTTTATTATTTAACAGTCCCATAAGGGTAAAAAGTAACAATGCCTAGTCTACAGAGTTTATCCACAAACAATTTGTTTTTCAAAGCAGCTACTTTAATCAAAACATACTTGGCAGCAGGTTTGATTCCTGTTTTACTTAGATTTCAGTTTTACTCTGATTTTTTACTAGATTTCAGGCTTGTACTCACTGAGCTGACTAAAGAGGTGACTTTTCGGCTGCTCTATTATTAAAGGGTCAACAAGTCACTACAACCTGGACACATACAGTACTTTGCAGAGCTTTTAAGCTTTTACAGTTTTGCCTTTTCTGCTACAAAAGGGATTTGAACCCCTGAATCCCCTTGAATTGAAGTCAAAGATTTAAACTACCACACCACTGACCCGTCTAAACATACTATAAACCAAAGTCATCTTAAGACAAATGTCTGTCCAACATCAAAAGAATGACTCAAACTAGGTTGGATTCAAGGAGCTATTATTTGGGCTTTTTTACACCTTTCAAAGTTAACTATAGACATACATATGATGAAATAATACCTTTTGCAGTATGGAGTATTAAAGTGTTTTTATTTCTAGCCTTAAGAAAAACACTTGCCTTAAAAGTGAAGCAGCCACTCTAAATCTGCCATCACCATTAATCACTACTTCTAAAGGCTGAACAAACTCCAAAACCAAAAAGATGATTTTTTGGACATAGAGACACACACACATATATATATATATATATTTACATAAAAAAGTGCTGTCCTGTGAACATTGGCAACCAAAATAGCCCCTTTGTTTCAACTTCAAGATGGAATCATCTCACTCTGCCTCACATCACATCTCCCTGAAGGGAGAAAGTGGGCGTTTGTTTACAGAGCAGGTGCAGCGTGGTCATGGTAGGTACTTTCTAAAGGGGGTACTTCTAATAGATATTCCTCATCTGCTCATTTTCACAGAAGAGGGAAGGGCTGCTACTCAGAGAATAATTCATAAAGATCACTCAGAGATGCATGAGTTAAGCGAAATACCAATGTGCATGATTTTTATAAGAAGAACATTATACCACAATTAAAAGCTCAAAAAAGTTTAATTTGCATGATTTAGGCTTTTTAATTACCCCAAAACTAGCATAAAAATTATGGAAGAGTGACAATAATACAACTAAATCATTGGTTTTTACTGAATCCACATGCAGGTGTTTAAAAAAAAGACAAAAAAATCAAGCATATTTGTGAAACATTAAGGCTAATCAAATCTATGAAGTATGTGTGATACTGTTGATATGCAATTTTAAAACATTAGTGTTTAAATAATCTTAGAAATTCTACCTCATTTAGGCAGCATAACATGCCAATCTTTGTGTATTGTTGTTTTGCCAGATCAAGCTGCTTTATGCAAGGTGGCAATAACAATAAAATGCAAAGGTGAGTGCATATTAATATCAAAGAGATGAAAAGTACAAGGAGCATTGTGGCATATAACCATAGCAACATGCAAATGAAAATAATTTAAAGCATAATAAAAAAGGGGGGTTGAAATATTTTAATGTATTTTGCAAGAGTCTGATCATGTTTTAAACATTCCCGAAACCAGTCTAATCAGCTAATAACCCTCCTTTTTTCTTTATTCTTATCATTTACATCTCTTCACTAAGATAATAGTTTGTCTCCTTGTCAAGGAGCTCACAAAGAAGAAAGTGGAAATCTTTGTTAGATCTATATAGTTTTATTTGTGTTCTAATGTATATAGCCTATCGTGACTTGGCATATATGCAAACAAAGGTTTACAAAGATATCTTTATAACTTTCAGAAAGTAATTTAATGTGTTTAAAAGCTACTGCACTGCATTAGGCAATATGGCAGCACATGTAAGCTGATACATTCATTTTGCTCCTCAAACAGGATGTCCTAATTGGCAGATTTCTACATTGTCAAGTCTGATTATTCTCTAGACTGTACTGAGGACCACCATGTCTTTTAAGCCATCAGGTCACCCTTTTATTGCTAACTTAACTGACCTTATATAGTTACAGATACTATCAGTGTGTGAGCATCAATAAATCAGATTTAACGTTCTGCATGGTCTTCATTTATCAATTTACTAAAGGGTGTTGTAATTATGTTGATATATGATTAAAGATGACCTTTTAACTGAAATCAAAAAGGTTATTGAAAAAAAATCTCATATTTTAAGTTGATTAGAACAATTAGAGGTTAACTGATGCAAAGGCAGTGGAGGACTTATAAAAAAACATATTTCCAAAATCATAAAAGGATTTTGTACAATGTTTTAACATTTTCCATTTTATTCCCCCTTATATTCACACATGTCCTAATCTGTTTAATAAACTGCAATATACACAGTGCTTAAAAATAGTTAAGCTACTATTACCTCAAATGATGCCTTTATTCAATCATTTAGTTCTTTATTTAGCAACACTAATTGTGTAATGAAAAGGATCATGAGATCATGAGTTGATATTAGACACATTAACACTTTATACTTTCAGATGAAAAAAATGAGCAGAAACACACACTAACAGCTCTTATACCATTAATAGTAAAGAAGGCATGACATGCAGATTAAAGCAGAGACTGTTTTATATGATCTAGACCTCCCAGAGCATCTCAGAATAATTGATAGTCTCTGTGAACCGGCAACTTGTTCTAATTTAAGCTGCTTCTTTAAAAAATAAATAAATAACAGGGACACGGAAGGTAATAAATAATAGTTTTTAAAGTACTATGATCTAGAAGCTACTGTTTGACTAATTTAGACATAAATTGCTTCTGTTGTATTCATGATGAAACCTGATTTAACCATATTTTAAAGTTTTACACACAAAGTAAATGCAGTCAGTGTCATTTTCCACCTTTCGCATAAATGAGCCCTTTTTGTTGTTGTTTTGATTATTGCACATATTTTTAAATAGTCAATATATATCAAAGATATATGCGGAAAGGATTAGATTAAATAATACATTTCTTGAAAAATGTAACCTAACTAACCCATGCATAGATAAAGAAATACGTTAACTTAAAACAGCCTCTACTTTCAAGATGAGTTTTTATATCATATGTGATCCAAACATTAGCCTTTAGCCTTACATATATGCCTCATAAACCTTCATTTCAGATCTCCTCACCAACCTCTTCTGTTTTCATGGCCTTGCAACTCACCCCTTTTAATGGATATTGAGCAAGGAAAGCTGAAGAGCGGAAGTGCGCACATGTACACATACTCAGGACCGTTTCATTTTCCTTTTTCTGAGAACTGAGCTAATGCAGCGTTAATGCTCTCTAATGGATGTTAAAACTGTTTGATCTTTCATTAAACATAATCCACGTAACCATGAGATAACCTTTTGTGATCAAGTATGACCACAAGAAAATACTGCCAAACAGTTTCTAAACATCCATAACACATGCATCATCCTCTATATTTAATAGCACTTTTTGCAAAAATGTGCATAAAAGCCCTAAAAAACATAGTTTCCCCTAATAAATTAATCTATCAATCCAACTTTTCAGTACATTTTTCAAGATGGAGAAAAGAAGAATTTATGATTAACTACTTTCCATCATATCCTGTTCGGCACAGTAAGTGTCACCGCTTAGAATTCCTAAAACAAGTGCTTTTATTATCTTTTAATAAGTATTAAGAATTTGCTTAATGTCACAAAGTTTCCACCAAAAAACATCTGTGACATCAAGAAATGAATGAATATGACAACCATATACCATCAAATGTTATTTAGCTTATTATGAGCAGCTACAAAATGAAGGCTGATGCATGTTTCATATACACAATATGTTGAAGAAAAAAACAACATAGCAAAGCAAATGTTCTTTTCATGGAGTCTTTCTTTTTTTTGTACCCGTAAGAATCCATATTATAATATAAATAAAAATTGAAGAAGACTATTCTTCACGAATATAAAAAATGGTTAGAGTGAGCAAAAACTGCTTTACACCCTATTGATAATCAACTAGTAACACAATTTAACTAAAGAATAAAAAGGAACTTATCAGACCTATTCATTTAACTTGTACAATAATTGGCTTTTAAGACCAAACAAACTTTGCGTTTGTGTTGTATCCCTTTTATATGTCACTTTGGTCTTTTATCGCTTTTATTGAAGCCTGGATTTGCAATAGATTGGATTTTGAGAACAGAATAGCTTTACTAGGAGCACAGAAATAGCCAATCGTTAAAATCTTGCTTAGAAATCAGCAGATATGTCCAACAGATCTACTAAAGTAAATATATCTTTCTTCTTACCACTAGCTTAATGGAATTATGTGTGACATTTTAAAGTCACAGTCTCTGGTGAAATGGTCTGGTAGATCTTCCTCACCTCCTAAGGGGGACTGAGTCAGCAAAGTCACTATGGCATCATGGTTTGTACAATGAGAACATTTTATGCTTTCATTTTACAACATTAAATATTTGGAAAACCTGTAAGTATCTGCTAACAGATCTAACAATAAAACAACTGTTTGATAATATTCAGTTGAGAACATTTTAAAATTTAGTCCTACGTAAAGGGAAAACAATTATATTTATACATCTTTTAAGCAGTGCTCACATCATTTCAGTTGTCTTTGTTCACAAACATCTCCACCTAACAGTCATCTGCCTCAGCAGCAGAGCAACAACTAAGCTATTTTGGACAACAGGTACACAACTTCATAAAATGCATAACTTTTCAAAAATTCATGAAAGAGAATCTTATCATATTTGAAAATCATTAATAGTCAGGGCTGATAAACGTACCTGTAAACCAGTGCATCATCTCCCGAGCTGTTGTACTGGACCTGGAACATTCTTACTCCAGATGTAGGAGTTTGGCTGCTCCATCTAATCAGGGCAGAGTTTCCAGTCAGCTCCACCAATGATACCCTCCTGTCAGCCCCTCTTGTCTCGTTGTTAGGCATTGCAACTTTGGAGGAGGTCAGAATGTCAGAGGGTGCAGGCTCAGAAGAAGGATCTCGACTGCGGCTTGTGCTGTTTGCAAGATGAGGCACTGCTGTGACAATTAACTCCACCCTTCCTGTTGATTCACCTGCAGCATTTGAGGCAATGCAAGTGAAGTTTCCAGAATCCTTCAGGGAAGTAACGTTGATATCCAGGCTTCCATTTGGGAAAACTAAAGTTCTGCAACATAAATAAATGTAGATGACAGACTTATTGACTAAAACCAGTAGTTCAGTACTCTATTAAAAAAACTTACACTTAGACAACTTTTATTGCAATGTTGTATACACATAGATTTAATAAAGCCATTTATTGGTAAAGGTTAGCTTGCAATTTGTTTCTGTTCTACATGCAAGAGTAATGAGGGAACTTGTTTTGTTTAAATTTTGGCAGCTCCCATGCATGTTATAATCTGACTCTATTAGATGGCTTTTGGAGTAATGGTTTCTTCCTAAAGAACTCGTATATAAATTATCACAGGACTAATTTAACTGTTTACAATGATGATGGACACAAAATTCAGCAAACCTTTTTAAAATGTTCTCATTTCTTTTCACTAGGGTAGATACATGTTTTCCTCAAAAATATTTTAATCACTGGGTCGGATAACCTTGCTCTCTAAATGAGGTAATGGCTGGACATTCCTATGTTGTTTGAACCTACAGATAATCAATTTAACAAGAGTTCAGGGCACCTTAATGGATATTTAAATAAAACCCAATGATAGACCTGATTTATGGAGATCCGCAAAATCCGTTGCTTTTTCCCTTTAATGTCATTCAGGGATACAATGTATTTGCTATGTTAACTAAAAACGCATTCAAGTGTGCCTTAAACACAAAATGTTGCCCTCTTTCAACTTGTTTAAAGGCAATGTTATTATTGTGAGTTCAATTTTATGAATTAAAAACATTTCTTTCATTATACATCAATTAGAACATATGCAAATTGCATTAAAACAGAAGAGTGCTTTTATTTTTAAGAGTTAGAATAATTCATGTTTTTTATCATTATTACTTTTTTCGTAGAGCCTGACCTATGTTACTAGCTAAATACAGCCTTCTAGGAAGTTAGAAATTGTCCAAAAAAAAAAAAGGTCTGACACCATATATGTATACACGTTAACACACAGTACGGTAAACATCTTGAAAGGTGGCCTTTGTTGGCTTTATAATTGTTGTCTTTGTATCTTTGCTCCCAATGATGAGTTATGATCACTTATTATTGGGAGCAAGAAAACTTCATTTGCCCAAAATTCATTACGGTATTTGTTAAAATAGTAAATGAGATATATCACATCTGAAACACATAAACTACCTAATGAGAGTTACCCTACCAATATGCCATTTTATATATGGCTATTTTTTTGTTTCAGTGCCTGATGCTAATGCAAGCCTTTACTGCCAGTACCTTTCCTCACCACATCCAGAAACAGCCTGATGCATCATTTCACTGTGTGGCATCCTGAGTTCTCATTTTAATTTAAAATGACACCATCAAAAGCTTTGATAGAAGCTTACAGTTTTAAATACTGGTAGTGGTTTTAAAGTAGATTTTCATAATAACATGCAGAATTCCAAAGCAAATTAGCCACCCAAAGTTTTCATGGTTGAGGAGATTTTGACCTTATCATCTGTAGTGTTCACTGGCAGTCAGAATGCGAGCTGGGTAAATGTATTTGAAATCAATTAATTGGTTTTTATCAGCAGTCACAGTTACCTTGAATAAGTGAACTTTCCTTCAGTTGTATGGTCTTCCACGGTTAGAGATATTATTTTTACTTTTTGAAAAACTTAAGAAAATTTTTTTAAAACAATGAAATGTAAATGAGGAATGCTAAATTAACTATTTTTCTAGTAAGGTATAAATTGATCATGGTGGAGGGATTCCTAGCCAGTTATTTACTATTTTGTATTCTGAGAAATAGAAATAATGTGATAAATAGGCCAACTTCTCTTATACACCCTTTAAAATAGAAAAGACGAGAAAATGTACCATTTAAGCAACGATATATTGAGCTGGTGAAGGATCTCAAACATCCAGGTCATAGGCATTCCAATATAAATATTAAAAACAATCCACTGGATTTTGTTTCCAAGTTTGAAGATGTTTTGCTTCCCATCCAGGAAGCTTTTTCAATCAAAATGTCAGGAATACACAGTAGCCCACCAAAGCCTTGTTTTTGTTTTTCAAAAAAAGAGCAAATTGGAACAGACGAAGGGGTCCACCCATGTGGAATGGGGGTCATTTGGCTTCTTTTGTTGTTGATATATTAATCTATGTTTATCAGTCAAAAAAAGCTTTAAGAAACATATTTGCAAATATATGAAAAATGACATAATAAAAAGAAATATACATCAGATAAATACCTGGAGCCATTTGATATAAGTCGGCCTTCAGGGCTTATCCAGTGCACCTCAGGCTCTGGGTCACCATTTGCTTTGCATTTTAGACTTGCAGGCTGCCCTTCCATAGCAACAGTATGGGGTGACTTTCGAGTCAGAACTGGTGGGTCACAAATAAATTCCTAAAAGTAAAATCAGAGATGAAATGTGAGGACATCTTAAATTAATGTACATATTTTGTTGTACACAAACAGGTGAAAGTTCCAACCTCTTCAGGTATTGTCCAAAAGTACTTGGCGCTCAGATCCGGAGGGGAGGCACATGTCTCTAGGTCATCCTCTCTAGTTAATCTCCTTAACCACAAAAGTTCACAGTTGCAATGAAGTGGGTTACCACCAAAACTCAACACAAGGGAAGAAAGAGGGGAGCCTTTAGACTTAGCGTAAACTGGGATTCTCAAGAACAATGGATCAGGGGGAATTTTCTTCAGTTTGTTAGAAGTCATGTCCAGTCTGAGAAAGGAAAGGGAAAGAAGAGCCAAACACTTACATTAAAACACTACAAAACATATTCTAATTCACTTCATTAGATAATTTACTAACCTTGCAAGTTTGTGAAGATTGGTGAATACTCCCTGGGGCACATTCTCTATAAGGTTATGATCCATATTCAAGGTATTGACATTTGTAAGACGCCCGATCGTGTCCCAGGGCACCTGGTCAAGGTTGTTATAACTTAGATCAAGATCCTCCAGAGTAGAAACAAAGTCATCAAAGGCATGAGGAGATATGGAGTGCAGCTGGTTACTGGCCAAGATCAAATGGCGAAGGTTGGTCAGACCTTTGAAATGGTCATCCTGGTCATAAAATACAAGTATACAATTAGGCCCCTTTAATTAAGACATTCATATAAGTTGACTGCGTTAAAAAATTTTTGTTTTTCAGTCAATTTTACCTTGATTACAGTTAATCTGTTGGAGTCCAGATGGAGTGCTCTCAGTCTCCGTAGATCACTGAATGCTGAAGGAAGGATCTGACTAATGGTGTTTCTAGACAGTGTCAGATGTAACAAGCTGGTCATGTTGGCGAAGTCTTTTCTTCGGACAGCTGCAAATTACAGTAGAAACACAAGTTAAGTATCCAAGGAAATTCATTTAATTCTAAACAAGTTAGACTAAGAGGGTCATAGTGAATTAAAGGAGGTCCAGAAGGACTGAGCATACTCATTGTCCAAACAAGAAGTGTGTAACCAACATATAGTTTATTTGAGATGACTTTGAACACTTCCTAACTTTGTAAGGAAACTAAAAAGGATTGGATTTTCTTCAAAAGGTTATGGTCACAGTAATAAACTTGGCTTAGGTGGTCACGACAGAACATATAGTGAGATTGTGAGATGTATCATGAAGCTTTTTATAGATGTATCTGAACTCAGATTAAGTTGCATGAGTACTGTTTGTAGTTCCATCAAGAAAGTAGTAAAATAACATGAATGTAAAACAAGCCAACACTAAAAATATATTCACCATAATTCAGAAAGAAAAGAAACCCCCTCAAAAAGCAAAACAGGAAAACAAATCAATAGTTTGATGCATTAAGTATTGGCGGAACAGTTCAGTTGCTCTGCATGCAGATCCTGTTCGTACTTAATGCAATTATAGATACTTTACCTACTCTCCCTATCAACTGGGACCATTCAAATCTTTTGACAAATCTGCAAAACAACTTAAATAAAATGCTTTTCAGTTAAAACATTTCTCTCATTTCCAGAATTCTCTAAATTAATTCCAAAGCTTTTTCTTTTGACTGCCAATTATTAAGTTCACTTTGATAGCCTAGCTCCACCATTAATAACAGAGGCTCATCAAAAACAAGATTATTTGAAACCAATTAATTGTTAGAAAACCAAACTCATTTTTTTATTAAATAACTTTTTAATCAGATGGCAGCAAAATGAAAACATCAATCTACTTCATTATCTTTAAGAAAGACTATTAATTAAAAATATAACAGGTGATATATTTTCTTTATTCTTACTTTATAATTAGAATATTGTCACTTTTGAAAATATCAAAAACCCATTAGAGATACAATTTTTTATTTATTTTTTTATACCTGGATTGTTTTTTGTTGGATAATATCAATGTGAGTAATTCTGTTACATGGGCAGATAATATTCTCTCATATTGATTATAGACTTGTGAATTGAATTCAATGGAGGTCATATTCTGACAGACCTTTTGAGACCATATTATTATTTGCTAGTCCATTACATGGTCTAACAAATACATGAAGATAATGATGCATCATGAAAAAGATGGTGATTTACAGATGAGGCAATTCCTCAATGTGCCGTCTGGTAGGGAAGACCAATTAGGAGATAAGGCCAAAACCTCTCACTGGAGAGGTGGATGTCATTACTAGAAAAGCAGGTTAAAAAAGCTTAAGGTTAAAAAAGCTTAAGGGTTTCAATTATATACAAAGAAAGAAAAAAAATCAAATTAGACAGAAAATTATCATCTAAAGGTATATAACTACAGTATATTGTTGACACTCACCCACCTCATTAATTAGAATCAGGTAATCAAATAATTTCCATGGTCACAGTTGTATAAAATCAAGCATCCAGGCATGCAGACTGTACTAAAAAACATTGGCAAAAGAGTGGTTCGCTCTTAAGAGCTCAGTGAGTTCCAATTCCTCACCTCTGAATATTCCATAGTCAGCTGTATCATAAGAAAAATGGAAGTGTTTGGGAAGGACAGCAACTCAGCTACAAAGTGTTAGGCCAGGTAAATTGATGGAGGGGGTCAGCGGATGCTGAAGCTCATAATGCGAAGTTGTCCAAGCCATACATCACCAAGTGCATTGGACACAGTGGTTTAAAGCAGACCCTGGACTCCAGAGCAGAGAAGACACATTCTCTGGTGTGGCAAGTCACATTTCTCCATCGGGAAATCTGATGGAAGAGTCTGGATTTTGTGAGAACTGTACTTGTCTGACTGCATTGGGCCAAATTTAAGATTTGGTGGAGCGGGGATTATGGTGTAGGATGGTCTTTCAGATGGCTTGGTATCCTTTAGCATACTAAGACATCTTGGACAATTCCATGCTCCCAACTTTGTGGGAACTGGATGGGAGTTTATTTAAACAGATTTTAATCTACTGTATGATATGGACTGATTATGTTTTTTGTTATTTTGCCCAGACTTTACTTTTTCATATCAAATAGTAGCCTGCTGAAATAAAAGCATACCTCAATAAAAATAGAAAAATAAAACCACAGATGGAAACATTGTAATTATGTACTATTTTGGCCCCCAGAGACCAGACCTTGAAACAGTCAAAGAACTGTAGAAACATCTTGAGAGAATACAGAACTAACAGCCGCTAACATAAAAAGCAGAGCTTTGAAAAGTCCTTCATGAAGTGGGTAAAACTGTCCTTGAATATAATACATAAAAGTATTCCCAAGTTAATTTAGACTGCTTTAATAAAAGAAAGGGGCTGGTTTAAAAAATAAAGCTGGTTAATTTTCTTAAAGAAATCAAAGTATTATTCTTTCTAGTTCTTCCAAGAGCCCTTGGTATTTCTCCAGTTTTTCATATTCTTTTTTTTCATCATCTGACAGATGATTTAGGTGCGTCGGTCATGCAAAGGGAGATCTGACTAAGAAACAAGTGCATATTGAGGATAACATTTCTATGTAAAATAAAACCCGGGGTTTTATCTATTTTTCTATTTTTGGAGGAAAAGAATGCCTAACATATTCCACTATCTCTGTTATTGACCAATACGAGTTTAGTATAAATGCTCTGCTTAGCATCTTTCTGCAGAATATAAAGTTATTTAACTTTGTATGAGTTTTGCTTTATTGGACTCTTGAATAGAAATTTAATGCAAAGAATAATTGAAAATAATGTATCAAGTGATTGCAGCCTGTAAAGAATGTTTCATAGTAACCAAAAAAAGGTTACTGGTATAAATTTCTTATTTATCATCAATAAAATTAACTTGAAAAGAGTGGCTGACATGTGCATTGCCCTTTAAAAAGTTTAATTAAGCTAGAGATAAAGCACATGTCAATTGTCAACACAAAATAAGATAAACACAAAACCCATAGAAAGAACAGGTTGGCAAAAATGTAATTTGAAATGTAAATGTTTATCAGAATCAATGAAATATAGAGCTAGTATATATGGTACCTGTTATGAAGTTTTCTTGAAGTCGTAGCTCCACGGTGCGTCGATCAATGGCAGCGGGAACAAAGAGCAGGCCTGTTTTGGAGCAGAGGATAGCAAGCGATGGAGAAAGGCTCTGGCACATGCAGCGTTTTGGACACGGCTGTCCCCTGCATGCTGCTGCCAGTAACAGCAAAGAGAACCACAGCCGTTCCATTATCCTCCCCAGGAAACAGGGCAGCTGGAAGACACAAAGAGCAGACGAGTGAATTAAAGTGGAGAATGAGAAGTGCACTGCTACAGTGAAGGCCCCCGGGAAGTGACAACCAGGGTGAATCACTGAACTCCAAAATTCTTTGTACAGGTAAACAAGCATACAGGTTATCTCTACTATTCCCGCTTAGTAAATGTGACAGCTTTCAAACGCCATCATGCTGTCAACCTACTATTAAATGCAGAAATTTCACAACAGTGCCTCTTCTTTTAGAGTTTGGGAGAAAATTTTGTTTTCAAACTTTGACTGAAAGCAAGGTTTATTAAGGAAAGGGGAATCGATAATAATCTAAATTATTCTTTACTGTTGTTCTGCATCATTGTTTCACTTCATTATTTCGACGAGCCACATCTGTTACTTTGGGCTGGCAGGCATGAAAATGTGTTGTTTTCCCTCAACAGTATTGAAGAGATCAATAACAGCAGAACGGAATTTTATCCAGTTTGATTCTTATCTTCTGACAAATCATCAAAAAATGGGTGTCAATTCTGAAGGCTGTATTTCTTTCCAGCAACATGTTCTTCAATTAAACCAATAAATGTTACATTGATAGAAGCACTAAGTAAAATGTAGATGCCTCTTTTTACAATTAATCCTAATACTCACATAGGAACTCCAGACTTTAATATATAATTTATTACTTTTTTATGATTAAACAATTGATTAAATACAGTGCAGAGTATTGAATTTAATGAAATATGTTATGATTTAACATTTTTCCAGTCAAAATAAAAAAATGTGACATGCATTTGTATTCATAACCCTTTACTTAATTCTTTGTGGAACCATCTTTTCCTACCTGTACAGTATCACCCATATGATTGATTGGAATCAGGTAATCCAATCACTTCCATTGTCATAGTGTTATGTTTCCACTAGCTGCATTTATAAAGTTAACATTTTCCGCACTCTTTTGACATTTATTTTCAAGTCTTTTTATTTATCATTAATTAGATTTAGATTCTCTACGATCTACTCCGATCCTACTGATAAAGACTGCTAATAATTTTTGGTCATCAGTACACATTATTACTCATTCGAATCATCTAAAATGCTGTTTATTAGAAAACCTATCAGAATTTACAAGGACCATTGCTAGACCAAGGACAAATGTTAAGCTCAGCTTTTAGGGTTTATATTAGAAATAACATTACAACAAACCGTTTTTTTCATCTATTTTTGAAAAATAGATGAAGGGATTGAAATTCTTTAACAGTGTTGTAAGTTACAGTCCGTACTTTTAGGCCTCGACCAGCTGCAGAAAAGTAGTGGACTTCAGCAACAGCCTTTTCTCTCTTAACAGTGATTTCCCCTTTGTGTTATGTTTACGAGAAACAAACTTTACTGGAATAAGCTGGCGGCATCTAGGATTTACAACACTGTACATAATGCTAATGCATGCATTATATAGCCTAAGCTATTGCACTCAGTGAGCTTCAAAACCTTGAAGCTGTAAAACAGTGGATCAGAGGTAGCATTATAATTTGGCCATGTTATCACTCATACACATCTTTAGTTTCTCCAGGTGTTGAGGATAAATGTTACAACAGGCGGCATTACAGCAATTAAGATGGTAAGATTGCTTTTTTTATTTTCAAATATATATATTAACTGCAGATGCCTTGATGCATCTGATTATCATATTTGGATACACTTCATGACAATGTGACACACTCAAACATTTCCTCACCGCATTATGCTGACTCATAATCAAGAGAAGCGTTTGAACCCCTCTCGCTATTCTCATAATGGTATGATCCTACAGTATATCCTCACAAGTGATGGCAGCATAGCCTTAATTCTGGGCAATCAAATCAATGTTCTATCTTGAACATAGCTTTTGCTAATGCTGACCTCTTAGCAGGTGTCCTTTACTCATTGCAGCTGCTGATTCACTACAGAGTATCAGCTCTCAGAGCTTCAACTTTTGAACATGACAAATCAGTATGTGCAGATATCTGTTGTTTGCTGATGTGTGCCATCTGTAGAATCAACTTCCTGGAGTGGTTTTGAAGAGCAAATGGTTAAAAAACCCATAAATTAATAGCGTGCTGACACAGGGGGCTTCTAATGGGTGCTAAGAGGGATGGTTGGTTCAGTATGACAGTGGACGTCTCCTTCTGCAGTGTCCTGAAGCTCTGAGAACATGCATTTATGAAGTAACAACTCAGTTTTGCAATGCTGTGCTCTTTATTGTTTAAGATGATTCAACACATTGGCCATTTTCTTTTTTCTTTTTTTACCCTGCATTTCTTTTTTACTACTTGCCATTCCCATCGATAAAACTGCAGCCAGCATCCGTAAATTCAGCAGTATATTCTATCATTACCAGAAGTGAGAGTGATGCATAACACAAAAACAGTGCGCTGTAAACAAATTTCAACAAAACTTCAAAGCGGATAATTTCCCACAAGGAATCTTATGACTACTGGTACCCAGAAGGATTTTTTTTTTTAATGAATGGTACACAAATCATTGGAGGAATCATTTCAGCCCCCACTAGGAAACTGCCCAAGTCTGCACAAGAACAATGAAATTTGGAGACAAATTCACCCCAAAACAACAAATCATGGTACACTAAGCTTTAGCTATTTCCACATTTTCTGCAGTTGTTGCTTTTTACAGTTTCGCTTCCACAATCTCATTTAGACAGACTCAATCCAGTCCACTCCCTCTGGCAAAGGCAGCGATGAGCCGTTTGAAAACAATCCCATATATTACATTAAACTAGTCTCACAGTCTTCTTATATTGCACTGCAATGGAGATGCTGTGGATGGGGACACATTATTTAACAAGATAGAAACACAGACAGTTTCACCCATTTTCTTCAAACTGGCCCAGCCAAAAAATTAGACTCGAATTTTAAGGTTCACACTAAATTTGGAGCATCTTTTAGGGCCTCACTATTTATGTAAATACTTATCATTTCATCTTGTTTACCCTCCAGGGAACCCACCTTAGATCCTATGTGTTTATCTTGCCACTCAGCTCCCTTCCCTCTTCTTCCTGGTTTGAGCACCTGTTTCCACTTAGCCTTGTACAAGCTCCCGTTCCCCATCATTTTTTTCAGCTCTTCTTTTTATCACTGCTCTCATGCTGCTGTTGGTGTGCTTCAATAGTGCTTCTGCTTTTCGTATTTACTTGGTATCCAGGCTTTTTAAGTTTGTAATTTTTTGTTAATTTGGGAATTAAACTTCACACCAAGCATATGCAGTTGGGTTATCATTTACTGTACAATACAACTTTTGTCTGAAGTATCTTTGAAAGTGACACCTCATTGACACAAGACTCCTTCATGTGTTTTCCAATCCTTTGCAAATACTAGGTACTCTAGTCAATTAGGTCATTCTAACTGGCTCCATTGCACCGCAGCATGATGGAAAGCCCTCCACTCATCCACCAGAAGAACATTGAGTCCTTTTTGATGGAAGCAAAATGCAACAATTTTTAAACACCAGACGAGTAAGACAAGAAAAAGTCAGATATAGAGTGAGTAAAGCAAATCCGGTACGTGACAAAAAAAAAAAAAAAAGGTGATGTACGGATGGATGCTCCACACATCAGGGGTGGATTGCTGCACTGAACATTTTGTGAGGGATGAAGGAATATACATGGAACGAAGTTAGGCTAATCCGGCCTTAGATTGTGTTATATTATCAGCCTCCTCAATGTAAAAAACATGAGTTGGAGAACTGTCTCTTTGCCATTTGAATCTACTGTTCCTTCTTGCAACTGAACCTGGCTCTAAGTGAATACAACATTTATCTTTTCACACCTTTTACACTGTTATGCACATTCTTTGCAATTTTTGGACTTCTAAATTTAGTTGGCTTAAATTTAAAAATAATCTACTAATGCCTTTCTACAAATTTGAAAATAGCATAAATTATGTGATCTTTTGGAAAGGCATTGCTAAGGATTTTTGACATGTTAAAGAATTTAGCAACTTACAGGCACAATATTTACCTAAATAAGAACCACAGCAGCAGGAATACTGGTGTTGCAATAAAAATAATAAATATATATATTTTATATGACACTGTACACTCTAACTGCACTGAAGAAAAAGCAATGTATCCTGGGCTTGATAAATATTTAGGTGTGTGACACTTATAGTCCACTAGTCATATTTTCTCATCATTTACATATATAATTATCTGACCACTTAGGGGCTGTCATAGAATGTGTATAGAGTGTTGTTCATTAAGCCCAACTAATCATTAAGTATTGAAAGGGGGAAAAGGGCATCAGTCAAAAATAGCCAACCTTTGTTCTTTCAATAGTATGGCTCACAAGTGAATCAAAAGCATTTCATTTTCATACAGCGGTTGGGGGAGAGGGGTTGTGTTGTTTCGAGGCTGTACCATTCTTGATAGTCATAAAATCTTTACCAAAACAGCCCTACAATATAAAAAAAATAAATAAAAATCTGGCAGTGCTGCTGCAACCCTTCTATCATTTTCCTGTACATCATCCCAAAATCAGAGTAAAACATGATCCACTTCAAAATCTTAGTAAAAAAAAATTGACTTCATGGTGTAATTTGATAGTTAATTTGTTCCACTTTCCCACAGATCAGTAAAGATTCTGAATAAATAACTTGCATTGACAAAACGCTGCGCTTTTGACAGGCCTTATATTTCCACCTGCTTCATGTTTTCTGGATATGTGCTAGATTAAATATATCTCTTTCAATTATTTGTGTTTACTCCCTCCACAAAACCTACCTCATCGCAATACCTCCTCTACCTGCAGTATCAGATTTCAATTCAGTCATCCACATATCCACATTATTTCTAGTTTTCATACATTTCTGCAACCATTGCATCTATTTTAAACTCATATAAGAGTTATCCACACAAACAATAGAGTGTAAGAGTACTTTGGTTTTGTGCAAAAGGTTTAAGCACTTCACTTTTTCAGATTCTTATCTCTTCACCCCATGGCCTTCTCTGCAATTTCTGTTACTCCATGTAGCTTGTTTCTCTATTTTTATTTGTCATCATCTACGAATCTTCTTGTCCTTGTCTTACCTTTCTATTTCACCACATGAAAATCTACATGCAATTATATTTATAAAGAATGTCTGTAATATAATATGTGATTGTTATATTTTGTCATTTTGTTACTAAGGCCCCCTACTCAAGTCTTTTTCATGTTCGAGGTCTATTTTAATACATGCATTCTCAACTTTTTAGACCTTCTCATTCAGATTCTATATGCATGATTTTGCACTGTAACACTATTTCTATATAAATCATTAAAAGGCCCCCATTATGGCTCTCCCACAGCAGAGATTTTGTATGTATGGATAAGATGTTTAAGATCATTTAGCAGTCTTTGCTGGATGTTCTGTGCAAGAATTTTTTAGCTATCCTATAAATTGCATATAATATTTTGTTTTTCAGAAAGATTTTTAGCAGCTGCAATGGGGATTGCACATTTCAGACTCTCTTGGCACATTACATTCTGAGCAGTGCCAAAATAATGAAATTAGATCCCAAATGTTGCTTCTAACCTACTTTTTCCGAAGCACCCAAACAATGAACATCAAAGGTTTTTCTTAGCACTGCTAATAATCCCAGGGTTGGGTATATTGAGGAGAAAAGACGTGAGCATTTATTGACGTTTTATGATGCATTCAGCTCCTTCATTTTGCTCATCTGAATTTTTTGGACAGCCATCAAGTTAAATAACCATTCATGTGTGAACCTTGCTGTGTGTTAATGAAGACTAGTTTCTATAGTGCGTTTACTGTGTGCTGAAGTAAGAAGCATGTGGAAATAAAGGATTGATATTATGACAAATACAACACAGGCAAACATCATAGTACTTTACAGTGAGTTGCAGACCAGAAATAACTGATTGGTCAAAAGATCTCAGCCTTTGGGAATAATAATCAGTGTTTCTGCAGCAGCATATAATCCAACACTCTGCATTGTTTTATGACATTTATTTAAAGTCTATTGCATATTGTTTACAACATAAATCTCAGTTGTGAGGAAGGATTGTTTATTATGACCATGACAAATAAATTCAAGTGTATGTCTATAACTGCATTGATTTTTAGATTGATCTGTTTGTCAATCTGCAGACCAGAGGGTAAGCTGTTCTGAATTGTTTTGATTGCTGTTTTAAACTAATTTAAAAGCATGACTGTGCAATATTAATATACTCTTTCTTATTTGTCTTCAAACAGGTGCTACAATGTTATACGTCAGCAATCTCTGTATATGTAATCTCTTGAACTTTTTTTTTAATCTCTCAACCATCATAAAAATCGAGAATATTGATATTAAAGATGATATACTCATGCATAAATTACTAGGCATAAACTTATGTAAAGACACATGTTTCATTTTATTAACC
Organism: Cyprinodon variegatus; assembly: GCF_000732505.1. Taxonomy (NCBI): domain Eukaryota; kingdom Metazoa; phylum Chordata; class Actinopteri; order Cyprinodontiformes; family Cyprinodontidae; genus Cyprinodon; species Cyprinodon variegatus. The sequence goes on from NW_015150810.1 coordinate 450,894, forward strand.
CCCCCCCCCCCCACACACACACACACACGTACACACACGACTTGTCAATTGTGCTGAGCATTTCAGAGCGTTGTAACAGATGAATATGATGTCATACCCAAAAGATCCCAGCAGGAAGGTGCCACATTGTCTTTATATCAACCCTGCACAGTTTTGCCAAGAATACAGTTTTTCAGGCAAATTCATTCGCATCGACTTCAGTCTTTAAAAGAATTGGGAAAGGGGAAAGTGAGGTATGCCGTACAGCAGTCTGCACATTTGTTGTTTTGTGATGCAGGGTTACTACCACCCTTCTCAAAGTATAGTGCAGGTGAAAGTGATACAGACCCCATCGAGCCATGACAGAGATGTTATTCAACTAGTAAGTAAGCTAATGTATAATCACAAAAGGTCAGACAATATTTTGCCATTTAACCCATTAAAGCCTGGACCATAAAACAATTCAAAGAAAAATCTGTGACTTAAAAAAATAACTTTTGTATGTTAAATAAGATCATTTATCTGCATCAATGTTGATGCATTAGGCATTGCTGTATAATCGTTTATACGTTTTCTCTTCACTACATGTGTCTTTTTGTTTAAGTCAGGGTTTTCCAGAACAAAGATATCTCACTGATGATGCAGAGTTCTCAAAAACTGACATAGCAAATAAGATACAATTGGCTTTAAAGGGTTGAAGTTACTTGGTGTTGGTTTAATGTGGTGATTTGCATTTTTTTTTCTTTTCTGCCATAGAGTTGATGATGATCCCCTACTTTTCAATGAAACATATGTGGGCACTGAAGATTAGAGGACAAATAGTTACCGGTACATGAGGTATAAATGTACTTATAACAAAAAGGACAACTAACTCCAAAATTGAATTTTTTTCGAAGATGTATGCAAGGTTGCTTTTAAGTGTTGTCTACTGGTGTTAAATGTAACAGTAATGCATTGCTGTAACATTAATCAGGCGGACAAAGGCCATCGGGAGATTGGAGATTTTTAAAAAATAAACAGTCAAGGCCATTCAGGCTTGCAAAAGCCCTGACAGACTGAAAAGGAACGATTTTGAAAAAAAAAACAGACCCCCCCATACGCCCCCTCCCTTCTGTTTCTGAGGCCCACAACAGTTAGAGCGGCTGCCCTTTTTAGTTTGGAGCAGCATAAACAGTTGAGAGGAAAGGCGGAGAGAGAAAGAAGATAAAAAGAATAGAGAACTGGCTGCAAAGTGCAGTAAAAATAATGTTGCAGGTAAAACAAACAGCAGCAAAATTATTTTCCAGTCTGCACTATCGCTACTGGCAGCATAGTAATGTTCAGGCAGTAGCTGTGTGCTTGTTCCACTTCACAGCAGTCATTTAGAGCCACTTTTGCCTTCCATAATGATGCATTTCATGTATGTGTGTTTCTGGAGCACCTGTCATGTTTATTTATTTCAAATCAATCTCAGGTCTGATTTAAATAAAGTAGTTTTAAACAAGTACTTCGTGTTGGAGTTCAAATTTTGTACAACACAAAACTTAAAGGTAGAGTGGAGGATGTTCTTTTTCTAGGTGGATCTTCAAAATAAGTGGTACTCCTAATTGTCAATCATTCTGGTGATATGTTTAGGTAAGGCCATCCTAAGTTCTCGTATGGTGAGTCTGACATAGTGAAGAAATTGCAAAACTTCTTTTGGAAAGTCAGCCTGTATGAGTGATGCTTTTGGAAAGTCAGCCTGTATGAGCGATGCTACCAGCAACTTCTAAACAAAGTGTGGATGAGGAGAAATGGGTTTGTGTATGCTCTTGCATGATTGTGCCCATACATTTTCTTTTTAAACTGGAGAGGGTGGGTCTTTTCAAAAATTTCTGAAAATCTTCCACTTTACCTTTAAGTTATAAGAACAATAATGCCTGCATTTTTAAGAATTGTCATTTTAAAAGTAATTTTTTTGTTGGAAGTAGTAAACAAAGTACTTGAAGTACTTTTTGGATGAAGTAACTTTTAACTTTAACTAGTTACTCTTTCCAGTGAAAAGCACAACACTGCTGTCCACATGTCCCAGGTATTATATTGAAAATTTGTACAATCCTGTTTGTGCATCCAAAACCATGTATTTGAGACCCTTCTCATGTTTAATGAGTAAATGCATTTTGAAGCACTATAGACCATTTTACCCGTTTTCTGTATAGAAGCGCCTATGTCTCCCATATACCGCTGCAGCAAGTATGAGAAAGTCCAGATAAAGAACATAGTTTTAAGAGTAAACTCTTATCTACATATTGTCAAGGTTGGGTGAGGGTTGACTGAGAACCCAAATGCAGAGATGAGAGAGGGAGAGATGAGTGGTTGCAGGTTTAAAGAAATGTAAAAGGTAAAGGTAGCAAAAAACCAAGGACAGTTACAGGAAAACTAAAACCAGTAGATATCAGAGGAAAATATACATGTGGAGCAAAGCAACAGCAGGAAACCAGCACTAAGGAACTACACAGGAGGTGTATATATTGGAGAAAGAACAAAGACCGGGGTAATCAGCTGATAGGGAGCAGGTGTGAAAAGAAGCAACTAGAAACTAGGGGAAAGCAGACTGGCACAAGGGGGCAACAGAGGACAACAGAACAAAACAACACTGCCAGAAAATGACTACAAAGACACAACATAAGAGTGAAACTAAAAAATTAAAAAGAAACCTAAACAAAGGGAAGAACCCTGATGCATATAACCTATCATCTAAACACCAACTTACCACTCAGACGTGACTTTCTGTACAAAAATAGGGATATGTTTTGTACATTACTGCAGTAAAATAGTGACACAGTTGCTTAATTCTTTAATACGACTATCATATTTTCTGTAACTGCATGGTGCGCCTGCATATCCTCACAGTGGTACAATAAAATATAGTTCTATTCTATTTCACTTTATTTTAGATACATATAGAGAGGCTCTTTTTTTTACATTTATAACATGCCATTTAAAACTAAACAGGTATTTAAGTCATTACAGTATATCTTTGTGATATGTACTCATAACATCAATTAACAAGTTCATAAAAAGACAACAAATAGCAGTTTTGGAGGAAGGTAGGGCAAACTAACATGCTTCTAAATGGTCCCAGCCAAGATTAGGGCCCAGAATTTTTTAAATCACAATTTCATATATACATTGCTTTTTTAATCTGACCATGTTTTAAGTAAATATATTATATAGGTTGCAATGATTTATCTTTGTAAAATAGGTTTAACTCTAAATTTCTGAGACAAATGAAAGTCTCTTCATTCCCACTATGCACATAAAGAAAGTTACTTTTACTGTTGACTTGGTACAGCTTCTATACACCAATAATTTCAACATGGTATTTTAGATCTTTTGCTCCTTTTAAGATAATTGATTGAGAGTAATTTAACCTCTTAACACCCACCTAATTTTGGATAATACTTGCCTATTTTGTATATCCAAATGGAAAAGCAAATAACTAAGGAAATGTAAGCCCTGCAGAAAATTTCAGACCTGTAAGTATAACAGTTCCAGAGCTGTGGGGCTTTCAACTTTTGGTATCACCAGTGTTTCTGAGCTTTTATTTGTAAGCGCTTTAAAATGGTTGCCGGCTGGATTTTAAGAGGATCATTCAAATTAGGTAAAGTTGTTATGACTAAAAGTCAGACAAATACACCCAGCATCATTTTACATTTATCACCATGAGAAGCTCTCATCTGTTCTTCCTTACCACAAGTGACTGTAAAAGCTGTCACAAGAACAGTGAAGATGTCTTCAGGAATGACAATGTTTTTGTTTTTGTTAATAAAAAGCCAAAAACATGAACTGACAGACTTTGTTATATTTGACAGTATGATGCCCGCTTTGAATTTCTAAATCACTTCGCAGCTCCTAGGCAAAATATCTTGTTTCTCCGATTTGTTCAGGCCAGATTTGGTGACAGAACAACTGCTTTGAGTTGCGTGTTTGAAAAATCTCATATTTTTATGACAGTGTACATTTAATAGGGAGAAAAAATTGTGATTTTCTAAGAAATGTAAGCACATGTACATTCAGCATAGCAGCAGTGAGTTATGAGTTCAGAGGACACAGTAATTACACACCTCTTTTTTCTAAGGAAAATAAAATGTCCTTCACAGGTCATATCGACCCTATCTGTGAAAATAGTCTGTTGTGCTCCAATCTATTTTTCTCCGCTGTTTCGCATTAAATCAATGGAAACGTGGAGGTGTTTTGTAGGTGTAGAGGTGAAATGTTTATTGGAAACATAGCCCACTGCAGTGCTACAGTATTTAACCTATTTTCAAGAAGCACTGAGTATAAATGGGTTTATGATCAAAGAGAGCTTATTCTGATCAGATTTAGCCTCTCTCCAAATAAAGGACAGGACACAAGCAAAGCTCTTTGAACTCTACTGAATCTTGCTCATTTTCGGGAATCAATTACCCCGTTATGGGGTGAGGAAAAAAGGAAGGATTCGGATAGTAAATGTCCAGAATCTGAAAGATTGTGGCAGCAGTTAAACACACATAAAGGGATCCAGTACGCAATTATGGATTTAAAAAAAGGAGTAATTAAGGAGCAGCATGGAATAATTAGTAAAACAAATAAATAAAATCTGCTTAATACTTGGACAGAAAATCATGAAGCAGAAAAATTCTGACAGAAACTCACCACAAATAAGCAAATAAATCATAAAGTATTAATAGAACACAAATTTCAGAGATCTTGTGCAGAAATTTAGAAAAAAGAACTATTTCTTCAATTCAAAAAAAATCTGTGAAAGTTAGTTAAAATGAACAGTTTGCTGAAACATAGTTACTTTACTAAACCTAGGAAAACATCAAAAAGCCTTAAAACATGCTCTTCGTCGTAGGATTTTTCTTTTTAAACATCACTATCATATTGTTAGACTGCTTTGCTTGTATGAAGGTACATTCTTTTACTAAATTAAGCAAAGTTGTTGGTGGTAAGATGGCCCAGTGCAGCCAGTTTACAGCAGCCTAGCTTCTGTCAGTTTTCAATTCTGTCAATTTTGGTTGCCACCATCACTGTGTGTATGAATAGGTTAATGACTAAATGTAGTTTAAAGCGCTTTGGTCAAGTCTCCTGAATTGAACAAGCACTCTACTTTATGTGTACAGGCCATTTAACATTTTCACCATAAAATGTGTTTCCTCTACTTTGCAAAAATACTGAACAACCATGGATGGATATTTTTGGTTTGCTGATGTACGATTTCATTTTAAAAGGGATCACTGTGGCTTTCCCTTAAAAAGAAACTGCATGACTTCGACATCTGGTGGTACAAACCAAAATTATCTGATATCATATTTAAAAACATGGATGTTTAATATTGCAACAGTGCAGTGTTGCCAGTGGCATATGGGGGCGCTAAATCCGAGGATTACAGAATCCATAGTGGTTAAAAGTTACCCATTTCTGCTTGAATTGCTTTAAATTGCATAAAATCTTTTCCTGATATTTTCTTATGAGTTTATAAAATGCTAATGGCTTGGTGTGCTACAGGTAGAGGCAGAAAAAACATCATACCTGAATCTTACTCTCCACTCTGGGTCAGACAGTTGCTTCATTATTTTAGATAGAAAACGTTCTGTGATCACTTGAGGAACAGCGCCCCAAGACATAATTACAGTCTAGCTTCAGTTGTCTTTCACCTCTAGACAGTCTGCCCTCTGCACCTCTGTTCTGATATGGCACTTAAAAACCTAGCAGTTTTAGCCAGGGATCTGTTATATAGCTTTATTAGATTAATTTATGATTAGGACAGGTCCAATGGGTATATATTTTTAATTTGCCCTAGATTGAGGAAGTTCTCCACAGTCCTGCAAATAACCTAAATGCTGAATTTAACTTTGGTATGCTAAAGCATGAAACATCTAAATGGTAAAGGACACTTGTCCTTGAGGACTGGAGTTTTACATCCCTGCTCTAGATGAATGCAACAACAAGGTGGGTCCACCAATGCACCTGCAGGATCAGGATACAGTAGAGGTGGTTTTGAATAAAAGGATGATCTTGCTGTAGAGCCTGAAGAAAGGTTCTGACCATAACACTTTGAAGTAAAATCTAAACATGTCGAACAAGCAGAAATTTATAATTAGGGACAATTGTGACTGGAGCATGTATGGAAAGCCAAATACAGCACAATTTTAAAACATTAATCATTGGTAATATTTCAATATGTAAATGTGAACATTTTAACAGGAATTAAGAGATATGCATCAAATTAATGAAACTATTTTTATCCTAAATTAAATAATGCATAATTTCAAAATGATTATTATCATGTGCATATTTTAATGAAGAAATCATGATTAAAATTGCAGAGGTCTAAAAAATATGAACCTGGGTCCAGCCAAGAATGGATGGATGGATAGATGTATGGATGGTGCTAGAGTTGCTATTAATGCTCTTAAAGACATAGGAATATTGAAATTGATATAAAATTAAACTACACTGAGTGTTTAAAAATCTATTTTTAAATATTTGAATAAAGCTTAATATTTTAAAAAGTGCCTAAACTAAGACATTAAAGTATAGATTGTGCAAATAAAAATAAATCGCCATTCTTTGCAATGCCCACTTAAGGGTACCTTCACACCTGCGGCCATCAAAATACCAGGTGATCTTCTGTCTGTAATAAACCTAATTTACTGTAAAGCGCCTCCAGTGAAAAACCTCACAAAGAGTGGCAGCTTTAATTCAAACCAATTCCCACTTAAATTAAACTTTATTTACATGGAAATTATATAGTGAAAATGATTGTCAAGAAGCACAGCATACAAAGAAAGGAGGGCAGTATCCTTACTACAGCACCTGTACTCTGCAAAACAAACATATTATTTTGAATAGCCTTATATTTAAAGGCAAATGTTAACACAGTCCACTAGCAACAGAAAGGATGTACAGCTTTAAAACAGGTAATTCTTCCTGAGTACATCAGATGTTATGGCTTTAAATATTGTTCGACATCTGCTTGACTTTACAGGTTTAGACTTTACAGCAATATTTTACACCATCCATTCAGTCTTGAATGATGGTGTTAAAGAAAAAATCTATAAACAAAACATGATTAATCCCGGAAAGTGCCTGTAATCTATCATAGTCTTTAACAGATATGTGTTTGTGTGAGTGAACATATAATTTTGGCTCATTGCACACTGTCCAGCTTCTATCCTTAAAGCACCTCTGTACCATGAAATGAAGATGGATTATCCTGTCTGCTCTCTAACAGAGGCAGTGGAAAAGATTGTGTATGATAAAGCATGAACATATGTGCATGTGCATACATGCTTACTAAACACGTACCCTTTTTAATTACAATTTAGACAGTTATTGTTTTCTAAGGTATACGTGTCTCAGTTTTTATATGTAGTCTAGATAGTGTGTCCTCTATATTTCTGAAAATGCTGCCCTTTTGAGCGCACTAGACCGTTAATGACCTTGAAAGCAGCAGCATCCATCTGCTGCCCTCACTCACAGTCGTGTACCTTCTGCAACATACACAAGAGATTGTCTTGTAGTATAATGTGTATGATAGTCAGCATGAATAGGAAACCCCATTTAGTCAATGCGCTGCCATTGTATGAGACAGTTTGGCAGCTTCATTGAACATAATGCTAAAAGATGATGGTGAAACACATTTTTTTTAAAGTCAACAAAACAAAAACTAAAAAATAAACCAAGTTTGGTTCATGTTCATAAATAGAATGATTGAATAAATTGTAAAGCTCTTTTGAAATTTAAAAACAGAATTTAATGGTTTAAAATGCAAGCCACAGAACTTGGGAAAGCCTATGGCTTTAGAGATCACTGAGTAAAGATGAGACAAAAGAAACAACAAAGTGCTTCCACAGTATTTGGCGTCAGCTGAAGCCATTAGTGAAGGAATAGCCTCTATTGGCTGGAAAAGAAAAACTTGATGGTTGCCTGTAGCTTAGCAACAACCAATCGTGTAAAAATAACTGAAAAACGATAGAAAGCCTGCATGTTTGCGTGTGAGAAAGTGTGTAGGGGGCTGTGAGAAAGTGCAAGATTGGCCAGAGATTTCACAAGTAGTTAATCTGGATGGTTGCCGTCAGGGGGGTGAATATGGGAGAGTTCCAATGAATGCAAGAGGAAGAGACACTTCACTGATGTGATAATTATGAAAGATGAAGTAGTTTACTTCACAGATACTAACTGCATCAAGTATTTCTTAATAGAGACCTAATAGTGTATCCTTTTAATTGCACGAGCTTAAGATTGATCTAATTTTAACGTTTTACAAGAAATTACCAACCTCCCCATTCTCCCCAAAAAGCACATCCAAACTCCCCCTGGAGTCCTTACACACATGGTTGGAAAGCCAATTTACTTTCACATCATACCAAAACTCACCTCTGTGTAAATTGTGCAGCTGCATTTTTCCCTCCTCACAGAAAAGGATTACATTAAAGAAATTACTGAATAAAATCAAGGTGAATGAGACTAATTAGGTGCCTTAAACTGAAAGAAGAGCGTAAGAATGACATAACTTTTGTACTAATGAGAAAACAGTTTAATTTAAGCTTAAGAGGATGTGGACGAACCTTAAAAAAATTCTGCTATGACAAAGATGACAAGGTCTGACAATGGGACACTCAATAACCTTACACTAATATTTTAAGCAAGGCAAGGCAAGGCAAATTTATTTGTATAGCACAATTCAGTACAAAGACAATGCAAAGGGCTTTAAATGATCGAAAATATAGGAAAATAAAACAGAATCAAAGCAAGTAGGAAAAAAAATGTAAAAATGCAGAAACAAAAAAGAATATTTAAAACAGTTGGACTAAACAAAATAAGAAAGTTGAACTAATGATGTTTCAGTTGAACTGTTTAACTAGAACATTCGAAGGCAATCCTAAACAAATGTGTTTTTAGTCTTGATTTAAAGGAACTCAAGCTTACCGCACTTTTACAGTTTTCTGGAAGTTTGTTCCAGATAAGTGGAGCATAGGAACTAAATGCTGCTTCTCCATGTTTAGTTCTGGTTCTAGGTATGCAGAGCAGGCTGGAGCCAGAAGACCTGAGTGGTCTGGAGGGTTGATACACTGATAGCAAGTCTGATGTATTTAGGTGCTAAGCCATTCAGAGATTTATAGACTTTACAGAAGTATTTTAAAGTCTTTTCTCAGGATACAGGGAGCCATTGTAAAGACTTTAGAACTGGGGTGATGTGCTCTACTTTCTTAGTCTTAGTGAGGACATGGGCAGCAGCGTTCTGGATCAGCTGCAGCTGTATGATCCACTTTTTAGGCAGACCTATGAAAACACCATTGCAGTAATCAATTCGACTAAAAATAAACGCATGGATTAGTTTTTCCAGATCGTGTATAGACATTAGTCCTTTAATCCTGGAAATTTTAATTACAAACCAAGTCCCTGTTTCGGTCAAATTAAGGGATTTAGAGCACAGTCCTGTTGTCAACTCTATATTTTTGATAACAGGCCAAACAGGAAAACTATAATAATATCTGATTTTGTGGTTTCCTTTAAATTTAGTGTTTTCCCATATTTAGTGAAACCATGGTAAAAATATCTCCAAAGCCTAAAGTAAAAGGTCTCTTTAGAGTGCAACATTTCACTGATGCTTGTTGTAGCCAAAAAGATATCATGAAAAGTTTCCTAATTTTGGTTGATTTAATTTCTATATAAATATAAAAGCAGTAAAAGCCTCAAACAAACTTCTGAGAATGCCCACAGCAGATGCCTGTCTTTTTATTTTTGCCATCTTTATTAAACTCCTCCAACATCACATTGTAGAAATATTTGCTTTAGAAAAGAAAAAACACATGAAACTATGTATAACATGGAATATCAGTCAGTAACAAATGCTATTTCATAGACTGTCATGTATAGTGAAATGTTGTAAATGTGTTTAAAAGCCATACCACTGATATTGAATCCATTTTATAGTGATATATAATGATATTGAAATATTGGCCAGCCTAGGTGAGAGGTAGGATGACCAGATCCCCAAAAAACAAGTGTGGGACAGGAGTGTGTATGTGAGGGACATCGTGAGACACAGCAGAGGCAGACAGTGCAGACACATACAGTTACCCCAGCAGATAGAGCTTGGCCTCTCAACCCAAAGACCTCAACCAAGACTGCATCCAACTCCCACTATGTCCAGTATCTCTATTCCCACTCAGGCCTCATCTGTTGGATTTCACATATAGCATGAAAGAAACATTTAAGATTAGATGAAAAAAAAAAAAAAATTCTTATATCTTCTACACATTGCCAAGGCCCTGCTCCTACAACAACATCTTCCAAAAGCCACAGACCCATACCTTCTTCTAAGCCATCTCCTAATGAGCATGACCCTCAAATCATTATCAAAATTGTATTCAATCATCTCTGTAATATAGTCTGGGCCCCATTTAGCTGCAAAATAGTTTTTCTATAACAGAGAGTAAGGCTAAAAGGTTAAGAAACAGCAACAACAAATTAAATTTAAATGCCATAAATTGTCAAAATGCAACCAAAACCAGAATTAATACCAGACATTAAGTTAAACTTTAACTGGCTTGCTTTACCATTAGATCCCTGTCAGGAATATCATTTTAACCAAAAGCTTCATTACTGGCCCTAAACATAAAGGCAGTTTTTCAACAGAAATACTTTTACATGATTTAATGAGGTACCTATTCTAATCCATTCATCATCTCAAAGCTACTGTCTGTGAGATCAGACAGCACCAAAAAGGTGGAGTGGTGGCCACATTGTTTAAAGATTTGCTTAAGTGTGAAAATGCTTTTCTTGACAAATATGACTCTTGAGTGTTTGTCTCTCCGGGTAAAAAGTCCAGTTGGAACAATGTTTTTAAATATTCACAGGCCTCCTAAGTCCAAACAAAAACCTTTTCAGTGATTCTAATGATATTTTATTTGACATGTGTGATAATATGTAGTCTATGACTGTTTATTTAGTTTTGGAGACTAATATTCACACTGACAGTTGTGAATATCAAAGTGCAAGATACGTACATTCTTGTAAATCTTGGTGTGACAACATATTAAATAACAAATGCAAACAAAGGGACATATTTTGGACTTGATCATCACTAAGGGTCTAAACATTTCCAAGATGTCTATAACCAAGTATAAGTTAGCCAAACAGATATCATAGAGAAATTGATTTTTAAAAGAGGGTGCTACTGAAACCTTCAACCAGATTTACTCTTCTACCTCTACTTTGCCCTATAACTCTGTAGATGAGTTTCCATTCTAGAGTTTTCCACATCATTGATTCCATTGCTCATATTAAAGTGAAGGTCGTTACTGAGAAGAAAAAGTCTCAGTGGAGAAATGCTCCACCAGTCAGAAGATAAAAAAGGGAGTGACAAAAAGCTGAACTGAGGTGGCAAAATACTCGATTCCATGTTCCCTTTAGCGTCTAAAAAGAGACTCCACAGACTTGCAACTGAAAAACAATCAGCAATGCTACTGTCTTATTTGCCACGGTCCACAGGCTAACAAGAAACCCTGTAAGTGTAGCATATGAACACTAAATTTGCAAACTTCTTTACTGAACAAAATATAAACAAGAACAAAACAACAACTAAATATTAGAGAGGCGGTTGGAACATTCATTTCAAGCCCACTTCAAAAAATGGTTTTGACTACATTTACAAGTTTTGTCAAAGCTTGCTTGTCACAAAATCAGGTTTATTTTATATGATAAATATTTCCCTTTTTATGGTGTTTATCTCTGAAGCATAAATGCAAACATACTAAACCATATATACACATAAATAAAAATTGGTACTTAAAGAATAAAGTTAAATATAATGACACTAAATAAATGGCCAAAAATACAATTATTTATATAATTTAAAAAATGGTAAAGAGACCATTTATTAATAATTGACAGATTTTTTATGTTTATGAATTTACATTTTAGAAATGCACTGCTTAAGGTGGTGGCTGCACATTGGAGTAGCTCTGCTAGCTTGACTCTGATATTCTTTTTTAAAAGAACTTGAAATCTTCCATTTTTGGATCAGAATTTATTTTTCTGATGTTTTTCACCTCTGTTAATGAATGCTGTGAAACTAGAGGGATTTTTATTTATATTTTTTTTCCTTTTTGAAGCCATTCATAAGAAGGGACAGAGCAGACTGTACTTCCTAAAGGACTGGTTATACTGTGTCGCAGGTATAACGCAGATATTTTTTATTTATGCCCAATTTTGAAGTGTAAATTGTAGTAGTATCAGTTTAGCATTTCACACCATTATGCCCAGCCAGTGATGTAACATTAAAAATCACACAATAAGCCAAGATATTATTAGGTGTTACTTAGGTATTTATGATTTCAGGTTTACCACAATAGTAGATTCAAACCCTGAAATTATGGCTTTTAGTTTCAGAGTGCCACCCCAACATTTTAGTGGCCCCATCTAACAACCCTTATGAAACATTTCTAGAGCTGCCATTGCTTAGATCTAATGGAGAAAAAAAAAACTCAACAAGCTAATTTAGATGGCCCATTCTGTTCTTGGAACTCCTCTAGAACCTCTGAAGATTATTTGACAAAGAATAAATCTTTATAAAGTGATAAAAATTATGAAAAACAGTGAGCATCCTCTTTAGAAGATTTTTAAACAACAACAGAGTTTCTTCAGTCAGAGGCTTCTTCAGTTCCGATGCAAGACTGACTGCTACAGAACATCCTTCCAGTCTACAGCTATCAACACCTACAACACCTAGTTAAAAATAATTTGCGAGTAACTGCAACATTTAATTTCCCTTTTGGGTTAATAAAGTAGTTTTTGAACTGAATTGAATTGAATTCTATTTGATTTTCTTATCTCCATTCTGTACTGATTTTATCATCACTTGTTAAAGACTATTTATAACGGGTCTATTTTTTTTCTCTGGAAATTTTCTTTATGGTCTAATTACTTTGGGATTTTGGATGCAAACTGTCTTGAATGTTTGTCCACAAAGGTACACAGGTGCATACACACAGCAGTTGTCCTGACCAATTGGTATTTCTGATCTGGGAAGTCTACACTGCTGTGATCTAAAACCTGCTTCTAACACAAAAACAGCCACAGATGTGGTCTTTCAGGGATCTGAGTTAGAGGATATCTATAAAAGGCTCTTTTGATGCATCTTTTATCCTCTTTATTTTTCTTTCTTGCTCAGTCACACAGTTTCCAGTTCATTTTTTCCTCCAACTTGTTAATCTCGGCTTCTTTTGTCATCATACTTTGTTCCATTCCTCCCACCTATTCGTGTCTCTCTGCTGTATTTTATAATGCCGAAATTACCTCCTGCCTCTACAGTGGATAATGAGATGATTGTGGCAGCCAGTCCTGACAGCCAAACCTTTTTTGTTTGTGTTGTTTATGTTACAATTCTCTGATACACTGTACTCGTAACTACACATGTACTGAAAAATACAACTCCAAATTAATTTTTTTTATTTAACTTTCTTTTATGTTTTTTTTTTTTTTTTTTTTTTTGTCTGCACAGAACCCAGTTCAAATTTTCTAATTTATAGCAAGCATTTTCTCTCAGTTCCTGGAAAGCTAGACGTTATTTTATAAGCAAAGAACTCAAAATGTAATTGTTTTGTTTTGTTTTTTCCTTCATTTATGTTACTCAGAATCACGTCTGTTACTGTACTGTATGTAAGCTACACCAAACCTGAAAAACATCTACCTGAGTGACCTTAAACCCATCAAACATCATTCACTTCATTACTTTTGTTAGACACTGCTATTTCTTGTGGTTGTAAAACTGACCAAGGATCCATACTTAAAGGCCACATAAGATGTTTATTAAGATAACTTCAGGATAAATTATTAAAGGGTCCCTGTTCATGGCAGCTAATACTTAAACTTTTATCTTTACTGGAATAGAGTTGTTTTTCTGAGTTGTAGAACAATATCAAACCAATACCATATCTCAACTCATCAATACCATTAGAAATAAAAAGGACAGGGTAAAAAGAATGTGTACTTTTTTTCTCCTTACTAAAGTACAATTGCAGTTACGCTGAGAATGACAAAATAATCTATATATTCATTCAATAAAATTCCTTGTTTTAAAAAAATACATTGCACAGCTTATAATACAATTTTAAATTCTAAAGTTAGGTTTGTACAAGTCTTTTGTAAAAAAGTTGTCTTAGAAGACAACGATTATAGATGACTAGAATGTTTTTTTCTTCTTGTCTCAATCATTATAACCATCCTAAAGTTTGACTGAGATTGCTACTTTCTTTGTTTTGAAATGAATAAAAGCAGTAGCCTTTAAAACAACAAAAAGTATAAGTTACTTCATATATATCCATCAGTATTTGTTTTAGATATTTTTGTGCATATCTTCTTTTTTGACTCTGTTGTCCTTTTCCACTGGCTCCACTTGGACGTGCTCAACCCCACCCCATTAATTTTCATAGGTTTTTATTACTGTACTGGTAGTCCTACTGAAAAAGCTGTAGAATCATTTGAAAATTGGTGTTGGGAAGTAAAGCCAGCTCAAATGGAACCGGTGGAAAAGGGGCATTAATTCTCCTTACGATTAATGGCCCTTAATCTAACCCTGCCTGTTTTCTGTAGGGAAGCAGATATCAAAGGGTTATAATTCAGCACCCAGTCATCCAGACTGCTAGAAGAAATATTTGTAAAATAACTGGGTGATTTTCATTAGATCAACATATTCTAGAGTTGTATGTACTGTATTAGGATGTGATGCAATAAGTCCAGTATTTAAATTCCCTCACTAAAAGCTATTAGTGCTATTATAACAAAGTGGAACTGATTAGAAACAACCACAACTCAGCCATGAAGTTGTAGGCCATGTAAAATAACATAGCAAGGTGAGTAAATGCTGAGGAAGATAGTGTGCAGAGGTTCTCAAATTTCTGCTGGATCAATAGCTACAGAGCTCCAAGCTTTATGAGGACTAAAGATGAGCTCAAGAACAGTGCATATGAGTTTCATGGATTGAGTTTCCATGTCCAAACTGCTGCCGTAGCTGTTTTTGGCATGGGTGAAAGGGCAGCCGACCATGGCGGCATTTTTTTTTAAATGATTCAAACATAGCAACACAAAGACTTAAAAACAGGAAAATAAATTAAAACTATCTGCATCCCAAAAGCAGTTTACCAATATCTATCATGAATGTTTGGGGAATTGGCAAATTGGCACCTCTTGCAGCTGCAGGGGCCCTACTTGCTGTGAGAAGATGCCTAAGCCATGCACCCTGCACAGAGGCTGAAAGGTTGTAGGCAGAGGTGGAAAAAGTGGGTATACCTACACCCTACGTCACACAAAGAAGCATCATGCTACAGGGGGCACCATAGCAACAGTGGGCCAATTGTTTTGAATAGGTCATACCTGTATCTAACAGCAGTTTTGACGTGAAATATAAATATAAAAGGAATAGCACTTCGATCCTTTAGGTGTCCTCCTGACAGCCAGGCAGAGATGGGTAGAGTATCCAAATATTGGACTTAAAGGAAAAATCTCGTCATAAAGGAATAACCAGTGGATCATTATCTATACCTAAAACTAATACATTTGCAGTGATTTAATTAATTTAGCGTTAATCAGTAAGAAAATAAAAACAATAGTTTTTGTTGCGATCACTGAGTCTGGGCACGGCCATTTTGGCCCAAATATAGTAACACCTCACTTCTGAAATCTTCCGGCAGTGACCCCATGGTGCGGTAAACCTATCGCCATTCTTCCTGCTTTACAAGCAAAGTCAGTGGGAACTACTAGACACCCCTGCAATCAAAAACAGTTATTTGAGATTTCAAGAGGACTTCACCATTGAAATTTGCGAGACCTATAGTTAAACTAACAATGCCCATGTGCATGGCAGTTGGATGTTGTAATACATCGTGTAGTGAAACATCGGTAAGTGAAAAAAAAAAATTGTTATTTCACCTTTCCAATTCATGATCCACCACGGGTTTGTTGGATTGCCAACTTGAAGAGGGAGGATTTGCCTTCGAACTTCTTGCCAGAGAAAAAACACCTCATTTTATCCGTTACTCTCTGCTTCGCATGGTGCACTGGGTTAGGGTTAGGGTTACCCTAACCCTTGTCACCATCATGGATAATAGCGCATTGTGACAAACACCAGATACAGAACTAGGACCTGCTCAACAGCTAATACCGCACCATGACGTCACAAACCGGTAGGTGGCAGTAGTGTTCTTTGATGAACAGGGATGTCTCCAGTAAATCACATTCAAATGAAATTACTCTTAATTAAAAACACATATCATTTATTGAAAAGTACATAAATATTTCATACTTAAAGTACTTTCAGAAGTTTCTATTCTGAATGTGACTGGACTATTCCTTTAAATAAGAGTAGCACTACTTCATCATATTTTTACTCAAATAAAAGTAAAAAGTAGCCTTTAAAAAGAGTAAAGTAGTGTTTGGTAAAAAAAAAAAAAAAAAAAAAAAAAAAAATTTGTCTGGTTTATCAGCCTAGAAATTTGCTGTCTTGGTAGAAGATTGTGGACAGAAACAGAATTGCAAACATGTAGTATATCACAGAGCTGCAAAAATGACATTTAGAAGTTTACGTTCTTTTCTAAAACTTTGGAGAACACCCGCAAAATGTTTATTGGTCTATAATTACATGACTAATCTACTTTTCCTCCACCTTTACCTTTTTTTATCATTTTGAAAATCACTATTTTTAAAGAGAGGTTTATAAGACCAGTAAGATGTTTAATATTTCTTAAATTTTCGACAGAGATTACCAGGATGCAAAAATATCGTTAGTTTGATTATTGTTTCATTTCTTTATTACTGCTGATACATCAGACTCAGTAGTTCGTTCAAGTAAAAAAAGGACTATTAATTGAATTAACAGAACTTTGATTGGCTTTATGAATACTTAGATTGTAATTTTTTGGAAGGTTTTTCCACTGATATAAAAAAATACCAAATGATTGAATTTAAAAGTAATTAGTTTGTTAGTATTTACAAGGTCGTACAAGCATAAGTTCTCATAAATTGGATTTTAATTTCTCCTTTATGATCTTTCTGCTTCAGGAGTTTTTTAATGGGATCACTCATCCATCGTAGACATTTTGTATTTTTTGACTTACATCGTTCTCTGTGCTGCCGTGCTGTTTGATGTAGTTGCAAAGCCCTAAAAAGTCGACTCCTTGTCTTCTCTCAGCTAGTATTCAGAGCACTGCATGTACTATGATCAATAATGGACTGAGGGATTGTTTGCAATGCACAGGGTCTAGACCAGGGACGTCAATCTCAAGTACTCGAGGGTGGGCATTGTGTAACTTTTAGATATTTCCCTGATCCATCACACCTGAATAAAATCAATGGAAATAGCCTCCTTTGCAGGCCTCAAGTTCTCCAGAGTCCTACAAAGGACTTAATTATTTGATTTAGGTGTGTTACATCTGAAAGATGCAGCACACTGGTCCTCGAAGATTAGATTCTGACACCCCTGGTATAGACACCTTCAGTGAAGTTACACATTACAACACTGTAGCATGTAAGCAGTCTCAGGGCATAACTGGCCTGGGGTTCAGGTGTCCATCCCCCGCAATAAGCAAAGTATAACATAAACTGGAATTACTGTCCATCATTACGCATAATCTCTTCATTTACTTTCAGAAACGCCATATAAAGGATTATGACAGAGACAGGAAAAATACTATGACAGGATTGGAACATGTTATAAATTAGTAGTAAAAAACGCACAGTTTTTCAACTCACCAAAGTACTAAATGGAAACGCAAATATCTTGAAACTGTTTGATACACAGGACCAAACACATAGCAAGCTGACGGAAGAAGACTTAAAATACCCTACAGCAAGATGCTTCAATCTATATTTTACCTAGGACAAAATAAATTAAAACAGCTAGAATCAATTCAGGCCTTTACCTCTGTATCTGTGACAGCTTTATGTTTCAATTAGCAGGTCCTCACTGGGATTTATGATTAGAGACACTGAAATCTAGTAATTCCATTTTTTTATTTTTTTTAACTCCTGCTTTAGTCAGTCTATCCCATCCAGGCTTTTGTGTACTTTACACACTTTGTTTATATCAAGACCTCTTAAAAACTCACGAGTGCAGCTAGTGGTGTTCTATATCAAAATTAACCTTTTTCTTGCAACTGGATTTACCTTCTTTTTTCTTTACTTATTGTTTTTCATTTGTCTCTTATTTGACTCATATTTATTTATTTATTTATTTCTTCTGGCATCTTTTTTATGATTTTACTGAGCCTCCTGTCGTATAAACACCTAATTTCTTTTCTTCCCCATTTTGAGCTTCTTTAATACATTTTATGCAGGTTTTGTTTCTCAGATGTGTCTAAATTTTAGACAGTAGTTGCATACAGTTCTCATTTTGTGATTAGTCTGATTTAGGAATAATCATTTAAAGGAAGAAGGATGAGCAAATAGGACATCATAGTACTGAGAAAGGGTATAAAGGAATTGGAAGACAAGAAAAACACAAGAAAACAGGGCGAGGAACTGATCTATGCACAACATTCCCAAAAAACAAAAAACAAAAAAAAAAAACAAAGTTAAAAACAATCCACTGGACTTTGTTTCCAAGTTTGTAGACACGTTTGTAGCATTGAGTTTGAGGTTTTATAAAATTAGCGTTGAGTTCAAGGTTTTATAAAACCCTGAACTCAATGCTATTCCTGACATTTTGAAAAAAAAAAAAAAAAAAAACTTATTGGAAGGGAAGCAAAATGTCTTCAAATTGGAAACAAATTCCAGTGGATTGTTTGTAATGTTTTTTTGGAATGACAATGACCTGGATGACTGAGAATCTTTACCAGCATATATAGACAGCATTGTAGCAGCTTTTTTAATGTAGAAGCTTGGTGTGCTAATGTCTCTTAATGATGTCTCAGACACTGTCTCATTGGAGAAAAAACTCAGAATTGCATGAAAATATTATCATATGGTTTTCTTATGGTAAAACAATGGCTACCATAATTTACAGCTTTTTTGCCATACTGAGAATCTTAAAATATCAAAAGACTCATAGTGGAAAGTCTATAATGTTATTTCACTATGCCTAAGGCATTTTGAGTAAAGAAAATCATACCTAAGGGTATTTGCAAGGTATACATAATGATGCAATGGAGTAAACAAAACAATATCTACGATTGAGAAAAGCTTAGTTCATGTCCTGTGAAAAAAGCTCATATAAGCTGCTTTTATCCAGGATCTCGTTCTTTTGGTCATTGGGTAGGGTACCCGCACCAATTCGCCTCTAGATCTACTGCTCCCCTCACAAGTGATCAGGACGACAAGACTGGAACTTGTCCACTTGAGGCAGAAACTCTCCCCCAACCCGAAAGAAAGAAACTACCTTTTTCGGGTCGAGAACAATGGCCAAGATTTGGAGAAGTTAATTCTCATCACTTCATACTTGGCTGTAAACCACCCCAGTTCATGCTGTAGGCCTTGGCAGTAGGGAACCAGCAGAACCTCGTCATCTTCAAAAAGCAGGGAAGAGATACACAGGTCCCCGGACAAGACCCCTTTCGACCCTTGGCTGTGGATAGAAATCCTTTCCAGAAAGGTTATAAACAGGATCGGCGACAGAGGGCAGCCATGTTGGAGTCCAAAATGCTCCAGGAATAGGTCGGACTTATTACAGACAATGCCGACCAAGGTACTGCTCAGCTTGTAGTGGGACCGCGTGGCCCCTAATAAAGGGCCCCTGACTCCCCACTCCTGAAGCCCCCATTAACATTATGTCTACTCTTAGTTACCATCTGGAATAACTGATTATCATGCCCTTTGAATTTTATTCACATGATGTGTATTCAGTTATTATCTGCTGTTCTGTGATAGCATCTCCTCTGTATAATCACATTTCACAGGAGCTGTTAGAGTGTGGAACTTCACCTTAGTGCTGAACTGCAATTCAAGCTTTCACACTTTTAGATTAAATTGATCTTTGCATATACTGTAGCTTAGGGTAATCAGTTAAAATAACACACATCATAAAACTTGCCAGGGTCTGCAGATGTCTACCAGTGTTAACATAATACAAATTGTAATGTCACTATAAATAGTACATGTCCACAGTCTCTTGTGTTTGATGAAAACTGTTAGTGGCACACTCAAACTAGCATTATACTAACAAGTTAAATACAAAAGCATAGTAAATTATTCTTGGGCTTACTTGAAAATCATTTTCAATATTTTGTTCGCTTAAGGATATTAGAGGAAGCTGGACCTTATAACCAAGAGAGAAGTGGGAGGGACATGACCTGGAGTGCATCAGTGCAGATTTTCTCTTAATTCCAGTTAATAGGAGCCAGTAACCTTACCTTGCATGTTAATGGAGTATTAAAGGAAACCAGACTACCTACTTTTATTCATTTTTTTAATACACTACTTTATGTTTTTTGGCTTTAATTTTAACAGCAGGTTGCATGTCTCTCTGTTTGGCTCAAACAGACAAACAGAAGTATCATGTATAATTTAGTCTCTTTTACTGTATCTTGTAAAGTGCCTAGAAGAGATAATCACTCTGTCTTCAGAAAATCAGGTTTCAGGAAGGCAGTACTGGCTCGAAGCAGAACACAAAATTTTGGCACAAAGTGTTTTGGCACTAAAACAAAGCATTTTTTTAACTCAATTCCAAATACTGTGAGTTATATCCTAAAGGTATGTCTACAAAAGGTAAAAGTCTATGCCTGTCTGTCTGTCAGAACAATACTGGAAACATTTTAAAAAGACAGGTCAATAACTGCAGCATATAGTGCAGAGTGAACATAATAGGGCAATTAAAGTTCTATAATTATCCTCATCACTTTTTCTTATCAGACTGGATTTATCTTTCACATGCTGATTTCTTCCCTTTTTTTTTCAGCGATATAATGCAGAATAATTAAGGTCTCAATTTAGCCTGCCCTAGTGTCATTGCCACAGGCCAATGCTTCTTTGTGTATATTTAACTTGAGTTAATGTGTTAATGAAGTTTGCCCTATTTAGTCCCTTGTAAAGGGCCTTTTCTGTATTTACAGGCCATGCCTTGTTAATCTTGGGTAAGATGCCCTGGGGCATTTTACCCTGTATTACTGTGTTCCTATTTAAATGTAGTAAATATCTTTACTTAATGGGTTTGTGGATTAGCATTGAACCATGATGTCTTCTTTTTTTACATAAGATTCAAGAAAATGCATTATTGTGCATTACTCCTGTAACTTTGTTAAATGGAAGTTAGAAGGCCAGTAGTTGTTTCTGTTCAGGCCTAGATTGTATTATGCTGATTCTGTTAAAAGTTGTCCAGAATTAATACATTTTTTGAAGTAAGTTATTCATCTAGTTGCACAGAAACTGGGTCAGCTACTTTAGTTGTACAGTCACTGTGGTAACAGGTTCCATTCTGTGGTTTAGTGAAGCTATGCATTGGAGAGCTACTTTTATATTTTAGGAACAAGATTGGAATTATACAGATGCAGATACTGTTTTTCTTTTTCAATCAACATTTTATGCTCACATAATAGATTTGTGGTAGAGATAAGGCCTGCAATGTTATCTGTTTTGTTTGATTCAAAATGTAATTTTTTTACACTAGCAATGCATTCCCTTCCACCAAAACAGCATTTGTCTAAACTCAGGGTCAATAGCTCCTGGCACTTCATGCATAGTCAGTACATCAAATGTTCAGTACCTGCTTTTAAATACTTCACCAATTTATTTTGTAATTTAAGGGGAGAGAAAAGATCAAACATCAGTATTTTAGTCTTCAGAATATTAAATTCAAAGCTTGTTACAAAAGAATAAAATCTTTTTGAATTTACACATTTTGTCACCTTACAAATGCAAACTTAGATTTAATTTGTTGAGGTGTGCTATGATACCTTCTGAATATATCCCAATGGATAATTCACATTCAAATATTCCGCTCTTTGTATTGTAGTAGCTAATATATTTCAGATACTGCAAAATGTTGTTTTTGTATTGTTTGATCATATCTCTTTTCAGATGTACTTGCAAAAGGTTCAGCTCCCCATCTCTGTGTTACTCTGCTTACATTGCCTGTATCTCTATGCGCTATGGGGCTGATTTTCAGGTTTGCATGTATTAAAACACTTACAAACTTGTTTGGACAAGCAGTTTTTAAGTCTTGACATGCAAAGTGTTATGCCAACTTTTCTGGTTAAATTCTGCAGTCATCCTTTGATTAATTTGTCATATTTTTTTCCCTGTAATATGATTTTACTCTTTTTATTTCTGATAGTCAAAATATGACTATGCACAAACACTCTTTTCAAAATAATAAAAAAACACCATGACTGAAATCAAATATTGAGGCAAGTTTATAACAAATAAAATAGAATATTAACAGCCACTCACAAACATTTGTCACAAAGCCCTTGAAGAGACTTGGGGGTGCACATTTCTAGGTTGTGGCAAGAGGTATGTACCTAAATGTTCTTTGTTACGTTTTATTGAATTGCTCTCAGCCCACCTTGTTTTTTGGACTATCGGCTGTTGTGACAAGTTAGTGTAATTCAGCTGTTTAAAGCATATCTTGCTTTAAATAGGACTGTGGCTCCTTCTCTGTTTGGGAGGGGTGGGCTGAGAGGGATCAATGAACAAACAAAGTCAGCATTTTGATGTTTTATATTTTATCTCTCGAATTACAAAACTACTCCCTCGCTTATGCCTTGGCCAGGGTGGCTGGCTCTTCTTCTCAAGCCCAGGCCTGGGATCTTCAGAGTTTTTTCACATTTTCTTAGATGTTCTTAGGATTTTGCTCTTCTGAACTTAGATATCTGATGTTTCTCTAGGTATCTGTTGGAGCCTCCTCTCAAGTGTGGGGGTTACTGACCTGGACCTCGTTGCTGACTTGACCGCAGGCCTTGACCCTCCAGCCTCTCTTTAGTTCTTCCCTGGGCCATATGTATTCCTCCCNAGGATTTTGCTCTTCTGAACTTAGATATCTGATGTTTCTCTAGGTATCTGTTGGGGCCTCCTCTCAAGTGTGGGGGTTACTGACCTGGACCTCGTTACTGACTTTACCGCAGGCCTTGACCCTCCAGCCTCTCTTTAGTTCTTCCCTGGGCCATATGTATTCCTCCCGTTTCTCATGTTCTATTTTCCTCATGTTTCCATCATTTAAGATGGCCATATCAATCACTACAGCATTCCTCTGTTCTGCTGCCTATCATTATAACAATGCCTAGTTGGTTTTGTTCGTATGTATCTGGACATCCTTACCTCTGTCACTGTCAACCACCTTGGAAGGTGACTCCAATTTTTACCTGTGGTCTCCAGTTTTTAAGCTGCACAGATGTTTCTGTTGCTATTTCATTTATTACTGTGCCTTACTAAAATCAAACGTTGGTAGGCAGGTGTATTACCACCCAATCAGCTGGGATGGTATTGCTGAATTTCCCTCTTTTCCCAAGTCCCCAATTAATAAACTAAAGTAAAATATTACTAAACTGGCTTAGCAGGTCCATAGCTCGATAGCCTACCCACCTCTTTAGCAGAAAAGCTATGCTAAAAGACATATCACTTTTGTGTTTTTCTATTTCTTTTTTCTTCTACCTTTTCTAAACATGATTCTGGTATATTTTATACAGCATGGCCATCACTATTGCTATATACTTCTGGTGAATCCACTGACTGTTATTAAACACCATCCCTATCAGGTCTATTAATTCAGCCATAATTTCATAACCTGGCATAAGCAGGTTCATAAAGCAGCATAAGCAGATTGATACATGTAGTTCAATTTGAATTTCACACAGTACCACCAGGAAAGGCTCCAGCGGAAAGTGTTTGCAAAAGGGAGGGACATTCAATACAATTCTTTGAGTTAACTGGGTAAATCACCAAGTGTTGAATGAGCAAACATCTTTCTCACCCAGAAAAGTCAAAGTTCCCTTCCTTTCTCTTCAGACTTCAACTTCTGGTTGACGCCATACACTTCACTACATTTCATTCATCTGATACATTTCTGTATTGATTCTAATGGATCTATTAGCTTTTAACAAGAAGTATTTTAGGGAGTTTGTGAATTCACACATTTTGTAAAAATTGATCTCGCTTGCAAGTCAAACAATATCACGCACACAAAGGGGAATTTTTGTATTAATATAGAGTTTTACTTTTGATATTAAACTGGGAAAATTAAGCTTAATAAAAAAGTGATAAATAGTAGTAAACATATCATTACTATGATAGATTTAATTCAATTTGTTATTACATTTATTTACACTGAACATATATATTTATACATTTTATATTAATCTGTATCTATTTTCAGTAAGGGGCTATTGGGACCTTTCTAACGTCCCCCCTGTATGTTGTGCCCCTGGCAATATGTGATAGATTACCTACCTCTATCTTATGTGCTGTGTTGGGGTAAGACTCAACATGAAGATAAACTGCAGTCACAGTGACAGGTAGATGGACAGAACAGAGGGGAAGCTGAGGAAAATTGATCCAAAAACCTTTAAGAGAGAAGAGAATAAAAGGAACAGATTAGAGGTAATAAAACCCTGAGACACTAGCAGCTTTTTAAAAATTTTTGGTTTTTTTTTTATCCTGTATTTTTAGGACCTGCGATTCATCACAAGTTGAGGTCTGACATAACATTTTGCTGCCTGTTTCACACCAGGTATAGTACTTCCTGCAAGAAAACATGCTTTGGTTTTTTGGGTTGTTTTTTTTTAACTCTGTTCCCTTCTGTCCCTCACTGGTAATTTATACCAAAGAAGAGCTCTTAAACCTCTGACTGTAACTAATTATCCATTCGATCCTGAGTGAACCTGCTACTTTTTTTGGATTCCTAGTGGATGCATAACAAGTCCATGCAGTAGCTTTGCAATATACGGAAGACAGGAGAGAGCATGCAGCTGAGCTAGTTAAGCTGAGACAGCAGGGTTTCTGCCCTGTGTTCCTTTCTATCCTCCTAACTTAACTGCTTCTCTTCAACAGATTTAACTTAGACTGCTTCAGATCAGCTACGCTATGATTTACTAAATCCTGGCTAACTAAGCATGTCACAGACAGTGCAATTCCAGCTGCACTTGAGCTTTGGAAGGTTCCCACCTTAAATGCCACTCCAACGCCCCCAAAATCAACCACTTTCTAGATTTAATGACAGCACCATGACATGTGTAGTCATCAAGTAAAAGACTAGTGTTTGCCCCCCTGAACAACATCACATGCCCCTGGCAAGGCCCGTGCATTAGCCTACAGGGATAATACTGTCGGTCATATGATGATGCAGCCAATGTATGACTGCTTTAGATCCAGCAAGAAATCAATGCTTCCAGGTCTTAAGCAAGATTCTTGTTCAAGAGCATTCTCAAAATCCAAAATCCCCTAACTCACCTTACCAGCCTCCACCAGTCAGTAGATTGCAAATTTCCTAACTGCCAGGAGACGGTGAATCCAAACAATTAGAAATGGTGCCCCCATTGGCGAATGCTCTTCCCACAGCTTTTTTCCAACAGTTAAACTCCTGAAGTTTGCTGATTAAACACATCCAGAAAGGTGTTGAGTTATTCTACACATAGCAAAATGATCAGCTGGCTCTCTGGTGTGGCAGAAACACCCTAATGCTCAAAACTTTAGTAACGACATTGAAGTTCGGCCCCCACCCTCTTCCCTATCCCCCCACTCCACATTCGGGGAGAGTTGGCCTAGTGGTTAGAGCAGTGCGCTTCTGCTCTGAGAAGGTTGCAAGTACCCTTTTCGATCCTCTCAGCCTCCAATCTGGGTTCCTAAGAAAAACACTTAACCCCACACTGCTCCCTAGGCGCCACACAATGGCAGCCCACTGCTCCCCAAGGGGATGGGTCTGATGCAAAGAGTAAATTTCCCCATTGTGGGACAATAAAGGAATTTACATTTATATCCCCCAATCTCTCTATTCTGTAGACCATTTTTGATTTTTTTTTCTTAATTTATTATTTATGTTTTTGTAATTTGTATAGACAAGGACATCCTCAGCAATCAAAAGTAAAATTCCTAACACATTCATGGTTAACAAAGATGATTCGAACCTCAAAATGCTAAAATATCAGCCACTTTAGCACAAATTTGTATTGACTTTTAACTCTCTGCATTCATTCCACATATATTATTATTGTTAATAAACTAGGTACTTCATGCATCCTCTATCTCTGTCAGGAACAATAACAGTTAGGTAAATAACATTGCTCCATCCATCTCACAGATAATCTACATACACTTAGAGCATTCTAAATTTAGACCTAAAAACTCTGGAAGGAGGAACCCTAGACTCAGAACCTGATATGAATATTTTAAAATCAACATTGAAAATACTTTTGAGCACCTTCAAAATTGTGGGCAGTGATGCAAAGAAAAGTGTCCCTCTTTAAACCATCCGTCCCAAATTGATCAAAGCACTATTAAAATAATAATGTCAGTCTGTACTTTTTGAGCTTTAGTGGAGAGTACACAAGGAATCAGACATCAAAAGGGATTGTGGCAGTCAGTTTCCAAGCTGGTTGAGCTAACAACCTAGAGATTATTAGAAAATTATTAATACTCCTTTCAGGGATCTAAAGTTGTCTCATTGCCGACTCATATTATAGAAAGGCGACACAGCAAAAAGACAGCTGACATCCTCACATTCAATATGGAAGTCAGCACATAAGGCACAGAGTGCCGATGGCTAATGAAGTTTATTAACTTTATATAAAGAGGAGGCAGATAATTGCACACCATAAAAGAAAGAGCAAGGCTGTAAAAATATCAGCAGCGTAGTGAAGAAAGTCATCCCCGTGAACTTAGTAAATATGGCAAAGACAATTTAATCATTGGCAATCTCTCCATCAAATTCAGATAAATTACAATGTGTTTAGTGAAAAATTGCAGATATTTGTTAAGTTTGACATTTTTCTGTAATAAAGATGAAAACTTATCTTTGTTATTAGGTTATACAACCTTATAAATTGTTTTTGACTGGTACCAACAATATTCCTCTCAACATACAAACTGTTGTCAAGAATGCCCTACAAGAGAGACTGCTTTTAAAGTGAAAAGTACTAATTAGCTTTCAAAAGAGCCCCCCTCCCTTCCCCAACTGTCTCATCCTCTATTAATGTGTGCCTTTTAGCTCAACTCTTTGTTATATCAAAACAACACCCAAGAGAAAACTTGGCAGCCTGATATCCTGCTGTATTTAAGTCCCTTGTGGCAGATGCTTCTAGCTTTAATAAGTTACACAAAATGATGGTACTCCGTTGCAGGGTGGGTTTCATTAGATCTTGAGTATTATTAGAAAAAACAATATGTCAGTTTTAATGGGGGAAGGAAGCCCACTAGTCAAATTAGCGTTTTTAACTTTTCTATGTCTTATGGGAGCATCAAAAAGATAAATAAGTTATAAAATCCATCATTTGCTACTCTACAGTTAAAATTTGGATGCTAGACTTATCTCTTCATTCCCTTATCACTTATATTTTCTTCAGATGCTTTTCTAGAAAACATTTTATTCTATCAAAGGTAGAAGATATCAAAAACCACCTCGGCCATGAAATTTGCTCAGTTACATTTGCTGTAGCTTTTTTTCCAATAAGTTAAGGTTATACAATCTGCATATTTGGTTTAAGCATAGGTATTGGTGTATACCTATGTGTTCTGTATTATATAAATAATCATAATTTAACATGCTTTATTTACAGCTTTGGTACCGCATGTAGTAAATTTACTGTGGTTTGAGTAGAAATCTCTGAGTATCGTCAGTTACGTCAGAAACTTTGCTGAAGTATAAATGTTGGAGAGTAACAGCATTGTTCTCCATGTTGCTGCCATCATTTTTCACTACCATCTCAGTCCAACCCTCTATACTATGAAGGATTCACTGAATGTGCTACAAATATGAGCGGATTTAGTGACTGCGTTCAATCATAACACTGCATATATATATATATATATATATATATATATATATATATATATATATATATATATATATATATATATATATATACTAATGCTCCTGTGGTACAAACAATTTACAGCATGGTAAATGTATTTTATGATGTGTATGTACATATATAGTAATGTTCTTTAAGAGAAATCAGAAGTGAATAAAGCAAATATTGGCTTTTCAAAGCGATATAAAAACAAACCAGAAATCAGATAGTGATCAGTGCACCTCTAGTATTAACTAAAATATTGCTGTAAATTTTATGGTTGGAAGGAATTTGCCCAGAATATGTGAGCAGTTTTTATGTCATTACATTCAGGTTGTCCAAAACTGCTGTGGTTAGAAAGAAAACCAATATTAATAGACAAACATTCATTAATTTTCCATGTCTGCTTTGTCCTCTCTGTGGTTATAAAGGAACTTGAGCCTTTTCCAGCTGACTGCCAGCCAGTCTATTACAAAGGCTGGCCAACACAAACAACCCTACACTTTTTGAACTAAAGTCAGGGGTAATATTGATAAATGACAGCAGGACAACTCTGATCAGGTGTATTTGTCAATCTAATAAGCTAATCAGCAGTATACGTTTATTTAAACCACCAAAAGCCTTTGAACATGGGCAGTGTTATTGCCTCATGTAAAACATAATACAGTAACCACATGAAACATCTATCTGTCTGTCTGTCTGTCTGTCTGTCTGTCTGTCTGTCTGTCTGTCTGTCTGTCTGTCTATCTATCTATCTATCTATCTATCTATCTATCTATCTATCTATCTACATATAAAATTCTGTATATAAACAAACACAGTTTCCTATTTAACCAAATACAATCAAACATCTTTATGACTTTATGATATTGAAATATGATATTATCATATGATATATGAAAAAATACACAAATTTGTTCTTTGTCTCATTGAGGGTGTTTGCTGTTCCTGATATGATCTCTACTGGGTTGTCATCATCTCAGTGATAGTGAAATATAGCTTGGGTTGTATTAATGAATTGATTAAAAAATAATATACAGTTTTCCAGTGCTATAAAAAGCTGTATTTTGTTTTTTTGTTTTTTTAAAAAATAGGTAGAAGATATACTGTAGTAAGAAATTTTCTGAAAAGCTTAAAGTATAAACTGCACCAGTTTAGGGGAGAAAGTCATAAGGGAATTTTTAAAAGTGTTAGAAATATGAAGCCTAGGTAGAAGTTCAGCTGAAGAAACTCTTTGCTCTCCTACATCCACCTGCGACACAGCCATTCAACTTTGAACCACGCCTCCACGAAAGCCAATCAGCATCCAAAGTTTATCTTAAAAGGCCTCCGATCCACTTGTCTGCTCCTGTGTGCAGGCGGTGGATGCGCTAACTTCATTCAGATGACATCGTTTCAACCCACCTCCAGCCCCTCCTTCACCTTCATAGCTAAAGCTTTATCAGAGTGTCATTCCTCCCGGGCTCTAACTGCGTTCCCTGTCTCATCTTAACAGGTCCTGCAGAAGATCGCCATGTTGAGCCTGGTTCTGCCAGATGTTTCTTCCCAACGGGGAGTTTTTCCACTCCACTATCGCTTCATGCTTGCTCATCATGAACAGGTTCTCTCAACCTGTGTTATCCAACTGGACTTCCATCTTCCAGGTCCCTGAGTGAAGCTCTAGTATCAGCCCACGCAGTCCACTGGATCTCCCCATAAAGCTCAGCATACCGTCTCGCTAACCAGCAGTCTATAGACTGACCAACTTCATCTATCTCCACTCCACCACCAGTTTCAGGCCTGGGGGGAAACAGCCCTATTCTTTGCTCCTGTTCATGCATATCTATCAAACTTAAGCGCTATGTTTCCTGCCGAGGTCTGAGCGCCAGAGACAAAGTAATTGTATCAATACATTTCTCCTAATTGTCTTTTCTCTTTGTGTGAGTTTGTCAGATTGAAATAATTAGTTCAGCAGGATTCTGGCAATGTTTATCCAAACTAGAGTGTGATACTCCCGCTGTGAGTATTGGTCATTACTGAATTTACCGATTTACCAAAGGGGATGATAGTATTAAATAAGATATGGAGCTACTGTAGGTAATGTAAAAACCAGCATAAAAAGATTCGGATTGTGTTTCATCACTATTTTTCACTTTCAACACTAAAACAGGCCTTAAACACCAACAATCAAAATTAGGCTTATAACATTGAAACTATTGATAGAAAAAGATATTTAAGTAAGATACATTTTTCAGTCAGCAGACAGGGGGGGAATTTCTCAATTTATTTAATTCTTAATTTTATGTCTTTATTGTAAACTAAGCAAGCTCAGTGTAGGAGGGAAAAATCACTACTACTGGAATCTGTTACAACCATAGGTAAACTGAATAGTGGAGAAACACAGTGGAACCACACAATTGGATCACTTCTGAATTATATTATATGAAATTACAAAAAATGAGTCAGTTATGTAGCATATATTTGTGCAAGACAAGTTGTTCACTTCCAGAAACATCATATAGAGGTGTGCAATGCTGGAAAAAGAAGAAACCTTTTCATTTAAGTGTCATCCAAACACAGTTGTCTTTCTTACATAGAATTTGTAATAATCTTAGGCTCAACTTAGAACCTCACTTAAATAACCTTTCTTATTCGGAGACATCTTAATTACCTGGTCACTATAATGAGATTAATTTTAGTTCCTTTCTAAAAGTCTAGTTGTTTTGTATCCAACCAAAGCAAAAACAGCTCACTGCATTATAGATAACACAATGAATAAAAGCTCTAGTCTCCTTATCTTCTTTTCAAATTATTAAAGTCGCATCATTTAGTGACTGAGAAATCAGCGTGACTGGTTTGAGGTAATTATTTAGAGAGGCAGGAAAATATGCCCACTGAAGCCCACAAAGGAATGGAAAATGCGGTGAGGAATTGTTTCCATTTTTCATTTTATCTTGACTACATTCAGGTAAATGGTGTTGTCTATAAGACATCCACTTTAAAAATTCATCAGTGAGGATCTAATTAAAGCCTTTAAAAAAAAGAAAAGAAAGAGTAGTGATATATTTAACAAAGGATGACTCAGATTCACTTGAGTCAGCACAGAATATGGAATTCCAAAACCATCATATCTGACTTTGTAGCTAAGAAAGCAGAAACATTAGGGCAAATAGGTCTCAGAATGTGTTAAACCAGTTCATTATTTCTTTTCTTTTTTGGTAAGGCATGTATGTATTGCTTATACCCTTCACTGACATAGATTGATGTTTTTATTTACTGTGGTTCTTGTGTTGCCATAGTCCTATGGGATCTATGAAAAATGTTATAACGCAGAAAAAATAGAGAAATTGTTGCCATGGTTACTCCAACAGATGGTGGAACAGTTTAGAATTAGAAAAAAAGTAATATATTAATGATAGTGAATGCAATATTTTACAATAATACATTTTTCTATTTTAAAATATATAACTTTGAATATATTATGCAGTGGTACAGTACACTTGAACTTTACTGCGATTCTTTATATAACACTGCAAACTTTGATATACTTTATCACAACTTTATAAACCAACACAAACTAGTACCATCAAGTGAAAGGTAAGTAAATCATTCAGATTTTCATTGAATAAGTTTTTGAAAAGTATTTTAAACAATTTCAGCTCCCTTAATCAAATACAGTGGAAGCATTTGCCACAAGGCATGTTTTTCCACTGGTGACCCTAATATAAAGCATGACCATGTATTAAATAATCTGGAGACAAATTCATCTGTTAAAATGGCACAGTCAGAGTCTATACCAAAATCACATTTGTAAACTTTTCTCACAGTTGAAAACTGTAATTAACAGAGAATTTAACTGACTTATCTTACAAGAAGAAAGGGCAAACATTTTAATTAATAATGGTTAATAATTAACCATCCATCCATCCATCTCTTTTCCATCACACTTATCCCAAGCGGGGTTGCTGGTGCCTATCTCCATCAGTCTATTGCAGAGCAACACAGAGACAAACAACCATTCACACAGACCTAAGGAGAACTTAAAGAAGCCAATTAACCTAACATTCATGTTTTAGGACTGTGGGAGGAAGCTAGAGAGAACCCACGCATGCTCAGGGAGAACATGCAAACTCCATGCAGAAAGACCCCAGGCTGGGAATTGAACCCAGAATCTTCTTGCTACAAGTCAGCAGTGCTACCCACTGCACCACTGGGCAGCCCATCTAATAATAAATGATAAGTAATTAATTGAAATTTAATAATAATTGAACATTATCAATCTCACGTTGGAGAAATACACCTCTGCATTTGACCCATCCCTTTGGGGAGCATAGAGCTGCCATTTTGCAGCGCTCAGGGAGCAGTGTGGGGTTAAGGGCTTTGCTCAGGGACCCAGAGTGTCAGTCCATGGGAGTAGTGCCCTAACCACTAGGCCACCATCCCCCCACCGACCCCCCACCCCCCACAGCAGTCACTGTTTTATGACTTTTCAGAGCTGGTAGGGACATA
This sequence comes from Cyprinodon variegatus, assembly GCF_000732505.1. NCBI lineage: Eukaryota > Metazoa > Chordata > Actinopteri > Cyprinodontiformes > Cyprinodontidae > Cyprinodon > Cyprinodon variegatus. Next base: position 483,299 of record NW_015150810.1, read on the forward strand.
TCCTACAACAGATATAATTCACCCCTTTAAAATATGTTTTAAACACAATACATTTTTGGCTCTGCCACATAAAGATCCTATAAAATATAATAAACTGTGAAGTTATAATTCAGAAAATGTGCAAAGATGTCGAAGGGTTGTGTTTTAGCACTACGAGGCTACTAATGTTTTTTGTGTATACAAGACAAAAGAAGTAGTTTTTATACTAATTATTGAACTGGTTTATGGCTATAACCTCCTTGATGTTAAATCTAGTAAACTAAAAGCAAAGGAGAGACTATGAAAACGAATGCAGAGGATAGTAAATATTGTTGGGAAAAGGAAAAAGCTGGACAGCAGCTCACACAAGAGAGAAAAGAATAATTGCCCTTTTTTATCAAAAAAATTTCTGCTGGAAGTACTGAGTGTATGTGTTCTAGTGAAAAGTCACACATGCAACCTAGGGTGTCTTTTATAGTTTTATAAAGTGTTGTGAACAAAGTGTGGAGTGGGTATGTGTAAATATATGTGTAAATATACATGTAAGAGTGTTAAAGGCAGGCTGTGTAGGAGATGTTAAGCATGTCCAATCGGCTCAAAATGAGCTGTACAGTGTGCATCATCAGATCACTCTGATTATTGGGTAGCCATCATATTGACAAACATACAGTAAGACCAGTGTGTTACGGACACTTTGATGCCATCTGTTACAATACTCCAGTAGAGATGCACTCAGTTGAAGTTGGATTTAACACCAAAACTGTATCTGTTTGTTATCGTCAGTGTTGTTGCTGACAAATTTATAGATAAGGGAAATAGGCAGGCTTAAAGGGAAAGTAAGTGGACCAAGGCACACTTACATAAAAAAAGCTAAATGGAAAATGGATAGCTTTGAATCTTAACAACAGCTATGCATTTACTGGCATGTTTTCATTCCCGCACTTTACATCCAACCCAATGATACACTGAGACTTGAGCAGATTTAACATTAAACCTGGTGACTTATCTAATTAAACAAGATTCCCTGTGAAAATTTCTAAATATGTAACTTGTTACAATTTTGTGTTTACTTAAGTGACATCAAACTTTTAAACTGTCAATGCCTTGACCATGCCCTCTATGGAGAAAAACCTAATCAAAACCATCCCTTACTTCAACCATAGAGTCATTGAGAAATGTGCTTCTCTCAAGGGCAGGAGGGGAAAATTCTATTTACAAAAAGTAAACTGTACTTTAAAGTATGTTTTAATAAATTGTTTTTATAATGTTGTTTGTTGTTGTGGTACTCATATAAATATACTGATGTGATAACTAAGTATACATTTGATTGATTGTTGGCATATTTTCAATTTATAGCTTCCCCCCACCCCTGGAGAAAACTCCACCAGCCACTACTGTCCAAGAGCTCCAATAATAACTGTATCCCTAGCTCTCTTATCAAGAACGGGCTTTTGTGCCTACTTTTTCCTCTGCCTTATTAATTAGTGAGTATAAAAATTCAAGAGGTTTAAAAAAAATAAAATAAAAAAACAACACAGAAACACACACGCACACAGTGGTCCAGCTGTGCAAAGGATTAAGGATTAGAAAAGAGGAAGGGATGAATCTCTCTAAACACATCGCTCAGTGATAAATAAATATCACCAACATTTATCCTATGTGTTCACCAGGAAAACCGACCCTTTTATATTAGATGTGTTTACAATAGGATTCTACTCAATGTGCTATACAGACACTATGCGTTTTGTTATTTTGCAATCTAAAAATAGCCTTTTGAGAATGTTCATGTGTTGCTATTAGGGGTGATTCTAAAATCACAGTGTATTTAATTTCAAAATGTCCTTTTGTTTATTATCATTCTTTTTTAAAGCCAAGGCCCATGCATTAGCAGGTTAATATAGTGTTATGGCAGTGAAAAAGGATTTATATTAGTAAATAAATAAAAAATAAAAACATGCATTCTTTAAGCTTACACATCGATTACAGAAAACAATTCAAAAAGGGCAACCCATCTGTGTTTTGCTGCTGCAATACGAGATGAAATTGTTTATTAATAAAAAAAAAATGTGACCATTGGCCCCTGTGCTAACGAAGCAGGTAGAGTTGGAAAAAAAGAAATTATGAAACTAATTAATTCATCTTCATTATTTCTCTAAGATTAGAGTTCAAATGAAGGAGAAAAGAAATAAAATCTAAGATGAAACTGATAAATCTGAGGTAGAGAGATTGTAGGAATGAGGGAGGTGGTAAATAGACTTGGCTTTATGAAATCCATCCACACATCTATATGGTCTGTGGAGAGTTTTGGTTTCAATCAAGATGAATGCCTGTAAGTCAGTCAGAATGAGAAAGGAAAAGCTAATATTCCAAACAGGGATCCCAAAAGTACATTTTAGCTCATAATGACACCTAAATACAAGACTTATATTAAGATTTCTAAGTCTCAATCACTTTTTACTATTACATTCACTCATTACATTCATTCACCATATAATTTTAATTTGCAGTTAATTATGAAACAAAGCCCTGTGTAAGATTCCCCATAGAGTTATCCTTGTAACCACATTTTCATTTAAGTTTCTGTAATATCTTTGTATGTTCAGTATGTGCAGATGGTCAGTGATGAAAAAATGTATTTCTGTCCAGTCTACACATCAGATTCCACATGACAGATGGGGAAGTCTTATTTATGTATCTGTCAAGCTGACTCACCTTTAGAATTAAAGATACAGCACTGTAAAGTCACAACCTTTAAAGGTTGAGGATTTTGTTGATGAGGTTGCTAGTTCTCTGCATACTGCCTTAGATAACGTAGCCCATTTGAGAATAAAAAACATTAAAAATAGAAGACTGCCTCCCTGGTTTAATGTAGATCTGATTCTGCACAGTGAAATTAAATGCTAGGCAACTGAAGAGACAATGGCGCTCTACTTGCCTACGGAAATCCTACCTACTCTGGAAAGACAGCACATTTCTCATCATTAATAGAAGGGAATAAGATTAATCCTGGGAAATGCCTATGAAGGTTCAGGTCCAGGGACCCCTTTTCATAATCCTGCTTCATTCTATCTCTGTTCTCCCATTCTGCTGTATTTGTTAGTTCAAATTGTAACGTTATGCTCTCCTTGCTTCTGTCATCATAGTAGCTTCATCTGTTCTCTTCCTGTTTGGCAGTGACACCATCCTGGAGGGAAATCAGCTGTGCTGCTGCCATCAACACCTTTGTTTACAGATGTTTGAGCATAGCCTGTTTTTCAGTGTAGTCCTGTTTCTCTGACTCTGACTAACTGTATGTGCTCTCTTTCATGCTCTGATAAAGGGGCTGGCTTGGAGAGGGTCTGCCTGGCTGTGTGTGTCTGAGACGGAGTTGCCTGTGGACCTGGTTGACAGTTATATTTTGCTTCTTTCTGTATGTCTGTCCCAGTTGGCCTCAGCAGAGGGCTGCTCACACTGAGCAGGCATATACCTTTTAACATCTCCCTGTTAAACGGTAGCTTTTCTCTCCACTGTTGCTACAATGATGCTTGGTGTGAGGGATTGCTTTTGAGTCAATGAGTCGATGTAAACAACTGGTTCCCATTAGATAGAAAACTTTGAACCTTTCTGATTGTATGAGCCGATCGAATTGTCTCTGTAAAGTGCCTTGAGATGACATGTGTTTGGAATTGGTGCTCTATATATATATAAACTGAACTGAATTGAATTTAAGTATTGTTCTTTTTAGAGCTTAAATAACTTTCAGTGTGCAATATTTTCCTTTTCAATATTAAAACAACTGCAGTGATAGATTCCCTGATGGAAGTTACTCTTTTTTATGACAACTCTTAGTTAACTTACTAATATACTTTTTATATCAGTATTGAAAATATACTTTATTGACAAAGAATAAAAAAATATATTTAATTTAAAAGGCTCGGTAGACATTATATGAAGGAGTTCCACCTTTTGTTCATTGTGTCTTGGACCAGAGAAAAAAAAGGAGTTGCAGCATACTGCACATTGAGGATTAAAATTTAAATATCTAAAGTGCCAGCTCCATAATAACTGTCTTTTTTAAATTATAGCGAAACCATGTATTACAGCAACAATTCCTCACACATGAGCAGAGACACGATATTGCCTCTGCTTCCAAAATAAATATTTAATGACTACTTATTGCAGGAAGTCAAAAAAGAAGTCCTAGCCATCTATTTTTCCTTATGGTTAACGTAGAGAAATCTGAATCAGCTAAAATCAAATTGACAAAAGCTTTTTAGGTAATTTGGATTTACCGTAAAAGGTAGGCTGTGGAAAAAACTATTCAGCTACTAACTCAGCTGTTAGCTTTATCTAGTTTGCACATGATGCCTTTTCTTGCAGACAATGGATAAGAGGACAAGTCACTTACCTAATCAGTGTTGCAGCACATAGACATGGAAACATGGAAGTGCAGATATGTCCATTTAAAATGACTAGTGAAGCAATAATGCATGTATGTTTTTCAAAGACTACAGCAACCTAGAAGTCCATAAGAAAGTCCATAAGAAATCCCTCCATCACAAAGCCTAAAGCTTCACCAGAGGTTGAGAGAAGTGAAAATCACTACATAATCTTGAAGGTAATATGGATTTATCTGGAAAATAAAAGCAATTTTAGCTGTTGTATATTTGAGTTGATACTGGCCCAAGAGACCTTTATAACTGACATCTTAGGCTTGTGGAAACCTAATTGTATACAGCATGTGCTGTCTGAGCAATCTCTGGAATTAAATCATTTGTGATAATGTCATTCTAGATTCCCATGTGTCATTATGGCCATACCTTTTCATCCTTCTGTACATATTTTCCCCCTTTTCCTATTTTTCCCCTTTTACTTTTCTACTGTTTATCCCTGCTTCTCTTGTGGCCATCGGACCATGAAGTGATTGCTGAATTCACTCACATGTGGCACACCATCCTGCTCTCTTCTCTTTCCCAATGTATTGATTTACCTACAGCTACCTACAAATACAGGAGACCACCTTGCTCCTTGTGATATGCACAATTTTGAAACCCTCTTTGTATTACCTATGTATTATTATTTTTTGTTTCCGACTCTGCTTGCTCTCTTAGGAAGTTGGACCCATTGTTTGGTTTGCTGTCGCAAACATCTTTCACCTCTTTTAGTTCAACATTTGGTGACATCTACCCAAGGCAACCCTTCACTATTGAATTTAATAGAAAAGTACCACTCAATATTAAAAACTTTTTATCACTGTATAGTTTCATAACATGTGTCTGACTTAATAAGGTAGTTAATGATGGTCATATATGGTGATAATTATAAGGATCGTACATCCCTTTAACTCATTTGAAAAAATGTCTTCATTCTCTTAATCTCCTATCAACTTAGAGCTGCACTATTTTCCTCTCTTTACATTGTTCACCTCCACTAGGGAGGCCCTCTGCTAAAGTGCATGCCATCACAGTGAGTTATTTGTTGTGATAGGTCTCAGAGAGAAAACCAGACCGTAACAGTTAACACTGACCTCTCTATGCTTTCTCTTCACCTCCCACACAATATCAGTGCCTGTCTTTCCTCTTCTAACCCAATCCATCATTTTTTTTTTACTGTGTCCTGCATTCAAAATTATATATATATATATATATATATATATATTATTATCTTGTCCCTATCTGCAAAAGAATATGAATTGAATATTTTGTTTTACTTCATCTTTTTTTGTCTCATCGATTACACATTATTTCTTGTCAGAAATATACTTTGCATTTCAAAGCCCCTGCGGTAATATTACTGGGTTAGTTTCTCTTTTGCCCCATAGCTTATTTAAATGCGAAGCATCACCCAGCTTCTTGAACTCTTTCGAATAATAAACAAAAAGGAGGGTTTAGAAATAACGGTGCAGCCAGCTCTGTGCAACAAGCGGGTTGTCAAATTATGATTAATATATTTGTAATTTGATTATCATTTCATTTTTTTTTTTACATGGATAGGCTTACATGGAGAAAAAGCAACAACTAGAACTAGTTTTATTGACATGAAGAGATCAATAAGTCTTTAACAATCCAATCCCAGAAGAAGAAGTTGGTGCTTAATGCAGATGTTCTGCGTTAGCAGGTATATCTAGTTAGAGAAAACTTTCCCCCCAGAGTTTGACACTAGGAGCGGAATGAAAGCTCAAGAATGAGGAGAGCCATAGGAAGACTAGTGAAATGAGGGCATTTACGGGGACGGAGGGGGGTTACCGTTTACCACAAACGTGGGGATGTTCTTGGACATGGAAGCCGAAAAAATCTCTAATAATCCCAAAGGAAAATTACATAGAAATATCCAGATCAAAAAGTATCAGTTATAAAGGCATTTTAAATACATTGATATCAGGACTGCTTTCTTTTATTATGTAAGCCAGTCCCTCAAACTGTATTTGCATAACATATGTCAGTTTTTTTTTTACAAAGAAATCAAATCAAGATTTTGAGTAAACATTATATCTGCTTAACAGAAAAGGAGACTAGAGTTAAGTGTCTTAAATCAGACATACAGTACTGTATCCAGAAACATTTGTTGAAGCTATCCACACTCCAGGTAAACTTTTCAAAGAATTAGCATTGTTATTTTTACCTACTTAACTCCATATGAAGCACCATATTATATTATGTATATCACAGATGGAACAACACCATCAAGGAAGTCATTGGTAAGCAGGTAATTCTGATTAATTCCAATGTATTAAGTAAACTTGAAAGTGGCGTCCAACTGTCGTACATCCCTGATTTTGCCTAACACAACTTGTGTATTATTTCGTGAATCACCAATCCTACTTTTTGTAGGAAAAGCACTGATGTTTTATAGAAATTTAGACGCTTATAGCTATTCGTATTATCCTTACAGGGGGGACTAAACACTGGCGGCCCAACAGGTTTTAGTCACCAAAAGATGAAACACTCCACTTGTTTTTGACTAGTGCCAGGGGCAATCTCCACATCTATCACAATGAAAAAATCTCTACAACTATACCTTGAGCATAAATAACCATTTAGCTATTATTTGCTGCAAATTCTGCTAGTTGTAGTTTGTTACAAGCTTAGTCTCTACACTAGCGCTAAGAACCTCTCTCTCGCTCGTCTTTCTAGGTCTGTAGGGAAGCAATAAAATGAAATGCTATCATTCTTCCTTGTTCGTTGGTACACCAATATGCTGAGTACGAGCTTATGATGTTCTGTTGGGGAAAAACTGCAATAGCTGCTGGTCGTGTTGTCTGTACACGCAGTTTGTTTTGCTGTCCAAAAAGCAGTAGTCGTGGGAGTAACATGAATGGCTGACGTCAGCTGCACACCCTCTATCGTACAGGACTGAGTTCAGTTTCAGTCAATGCTTGTTTTCACATTGACTTTAACTGGTAATGAGCAAAGACCTGGGTTGGGATATCCCAACTAAGAATAATTACCTTTTTAAATCTATCACAATGTAAAAATAAAATAATTATTTGTTTTTTAAAGTTCAAATAATTAAATGGCTTAAGTATGTTTGGGAAAAACATTCAAAAATAACAATCTGGCATCCCAGGGTATATTTAATCCATGTTATTTGTTGGACAGTAAATGTTGCACAGTACAATTAAAAATCACCAACATCAAATAACTAATGATAATCTACTAAAGATAAGTATATAGAATATAATTTTAAGTGCCTTATTCTTCAGCCTCCACTGGTTCATTCTATCTCCTTTAACAGCCAGGATAGACAAAGGGTAAATTATTCCTCCTCCCACCTTTTTCTCTGTCTTCGTTTTTCTCATTCCTTCCCCACCTCCTTTTTTCCAATGTCTTCCTCCACAGTGCAGTGGTCACTGCTCACTCATTATCTCTTCATCCGTCTCATGGTGACATATGCATCTGCGTCTTTGCAGTGATAATCAGTGGGCTGACAGATCTAAACATTCAAAATGATCCAATCAACCCTTCCTAATAAAACAGCTTCCCGTTCTTTGCACACACACCCAAACACACTGTTGCAGCAACCCATGGTCACTGCGACACACCGTGTACTGTATCCTGTGGTCTATTCCTAAACACTTGACTTCCCCCAGACCTCATTACTGTGCAATTTAATAGGGGCATTTGGTCTTGCACTATTTCATCTCATGGCTGGTGTTTCACCATCTGTCTTCTCACCTCCTGATTTTTAAGCTAGTCCGCTTACACAGCTGCCAGCTTACAAGTTGCCAAATTTAGTTTTCTTTTTTATTTCAGGCCTATATTTGATTAAATGTGAAAAAGATACCAGAAAATGTAAACCCAATCCATGTGAATGATTGTGGAAAATGTGGTTTATTGTTTGGAATTACATAAACTGAAGGATGTTTATTGATTGGTTTTCTTTCACATGTAGGCATGTTTTGTGATCTACCTGCTTGCTGTGGGCTTCTCACAAATGCATCTCATCCTTTTCAGTGTCTCTATTCTGCAAAAAGCCTGTCCCTGTTGCAGTTTCTTCCCCTGGCACACTGTTTCTCTGTGCCCCTTTCAACTTTTGATTAATTCACTAAATGCTTTTAAGCTTAACATGTAGATCACCTTTTATACTTGATGCTTTCACCAAGGCTTTCATTCAAGGTTTGACACGCACACATAATGGGGATTTATATGCAAAATTGTGCATGACAGCATTCACACATGAATGCTTGTGCAACACCTCTAAGGCTGCTACATGGAGTTTTCTGAAATCTCCATTAATTTCCCAGAAAAAGGAACTCAAGCGAACAATGTCTATTCTGTAGACAAACATGTCTGTGGGACGGAGGCCAATAATTTGCTTTTCAATGCATAATGAGGAGGAGATTTTTGTTTGATCTATAATTGATACTCAATTCAGTAAAAGTAGAATAAAACAAACAAAAATAATACATTATTTAGATACCATCAAGTTTTACTCTCCAGTATATACATGTGACAAAGAAAAAACTATTTTACATTAGGAACACTGTTTTTGTTTTACACAGACATTTCAGATCAGGTGAACTGAATTAAGAATTTTAATTTCACTGTATAGATAGATAGATAGATAGATAGATAGATAGATAGATAGATAAGTGTTTATCTTTTTGCAGTAAGGAAGGAGGTAACAAAAGGAGCCTGGATGCTTCTCATTACAGTACATTTAGCATAGCAATCTCCTGAGGTTTCTATCTGGTCGTTAGATACTATTGTGAATCCCACTATTTTTTGCTTGACAGCGCAACCCACTTTACAGAAATAAAAAAAAAACACATCATTGTTTCAGATGTACTATATGTTACACATGCAACACCTTTATAGGTTTTGATTGGTGTAATGGAAAACCTAAGCTGTTATCTATGTTTGTGTAACTTGATATCAGGAAGATTAAAGGCTGTCTAGGTATGGCAAAGCAGTCTGGTCTTTTTTTTGTGTCCGCAATAATATCAGTATTACAAGTTTAAAAAATAGGAGCTAGGGGCTACAACTTGTTATATTCAGATAGAGCTCATGTCGAGCATTTTTGCTAATGTTCTAAACTAAAGTGGTTCAGTTTCAGCACTTTGGAATGTAAGGTGCTTCCCTTTGAAAATCATGAAATTTTATGAATTTTAATGGAAGTGTTTCAGGTGCTTTGTGTGCTGCAGTCCTAGAGTGGCATGTTGCAGAACAGATCACAGGTGGAAAGCTCTAATAGCCAATACTGTCTTTTATTTACTGGTGAATGTCTTTGTGAAATGTGGAAGTGAAATTGATTATAGTGAGCTATAAATTTACTCAATAACCAAAAATAATACAATAGTTTGCTTGGCTAGTAACAGTTTTAAATATCTGCATGCAAAAGTAGCCTATACTTAAAAAAAAAAAGAAGTTAGGAAAACACCTATGTTTAACAATGTGGGGTCACCAGACTTAAAATTCTAGATAGTAAGTAAACACAGCTTGTCACAGCTTCAGAGACTCAGTACAAAAAATGTTTTTTATTCAAATCCACATCAAGCCATAATAGTGTGAAAAAAGAGATTCCTTGTACCAAGTTTGAACAATGAACTCTGCTCTAAAATAACAAAATGGTCATAAAAAGGTTATTTTAATGCAACTTTACCAAGATTTGTGTTCTGTTTGACAGAACCTACCTCATTTCACATACCAAGTTACACATTTCAATTACTGCTATATAAAATTTTATCATCACTTTTTTGAGCTATGATCTCTATTTGCTGCAAATCAGTTAACAGATTCTGAGTCACTCATGTCATGTCAGGTCAGGATTATTTATATAGTCAACTTCATAAGTGTTTAATCCTTATTAGACAAAATCATAATCAGAGAATCAGAGTTTCTATGTAATTTCAAAAACTAGTTTAAATATTTTTAAATGGTACACTATGGCACATTCGAATTTGTACCATAGTGCACAAGGACAAAATGCACCATTTTAGAGCTTTGCACCATATGTTTTTAAATCCTGTACAAGTTAAAAGAAAGAATAACAAGAAACTTCTTAATAGCTCTTTCTGTTCAGTATAAAGCTACCCCCTACTGCGTACTGTTCACTACCCTTGAGGCTTGGCTAAATATCAGAGGAGAGAAGTTTATATTACTTTACAGTCTATTCAAAGGCATCCTGGGAGATACAGTGAGCACAGAATATAAACTCTGAAGAATAAAGGCATAAAATGAAAAGTGCTTCAATGTGTGACCAGCAGAAACCAGTATTATTTAACATAGTCTGGTGGTGACTTCATATTCTCCAGAAAAAGAAAAAAAAATATATCAGCATTTTTTACGGTTAGTGTCGTTGTACTGCAGTAAAATAATATTCTGAAGCTTTCCAAAACACAGGCATGTCTTTCCAAATTAAACTTTTTTATGAAGCACATTTCATACGATTAAAGCCTGACCCCATAACCATCCAATACAGGATATACAGAATTACAATTATACCCACCCCCTTGCAACACAAACACACCTATGCACACACACAATTATTGTGTCACATTGGGGACTTTCCACTGGCATCTTTTCATATCCCATACATTTCTGTGGCCTAACCCAAACCCTTATCAACCCATCCCTAACCCTTAACCTAACCTAAATTCACACATTAGTCCTAAACCTAACCCTGCACCCCAAGAAGGGACATTCTCCTCATAGGGACCAATTGTTAGTCTCCAAACGTATGTATAAGTCCCTAAAATGTTGCATATCTTTCAGAAATTGTCAAACAGATCAACATGACCTTATCTTGAAAGCAAGATGAATTGTCGCTAGAACTGTGAATTCACAAACTCCCAAAAATACATCTTGCCAGAAGCCAATAGATGCATTTTCCTCCATTTCAAAAATGTCTGCAACCAATAAAATGCAGTGACGTGTATGATGTCAGCAGGAGCTGCAGACTTAAGCAAAACAAACATGGCTGCACTAGTGAACGTACTCATAGACTATTAATTCTCTTTAAGCTGGAATACCCTCTATCTATTTTTTGGAAAACGAGCACAAGGAAGCAATTTGTGCCTTTGTGGAAAGATAGGAAACTGCTAGTTGTGAAACAAACAAAAAATGTCATATGTCACAGCTTCTACAGCTACTGTGATTGGATAAAAGCTCGACATGGGAGGCAGTTGCCACTTGGTGATTTACCCAATCAGCTCAAGAATTGTACTGTATGTCTTTCCCTTTTGAGAACACTTCCCATTGGAGCCTTTCCAGATGGATACTGTTCATGATTCATATTGGATTATACCTATCAATCCAGCTTATGCCAGGTTACCTTTGACCATCTTTTGCTGTAAGTGCAACAGCAAGCTGTTTGGGTATATTGTTTATTATGTATTATCGAGAACCCCATTAGTTGGAACCAAGGTGGTTATTAATCTTCCTGGGGCCCAAATGATTAAATACAAATTAGTTCATACCACATTTAAGACAATTAGACATTAACATTTGATATGCACATAATTCATCTGGCATCACATTTAATACATTACACAAACAAGCTTTCATTTAAAAAATCAGATTGTAGTGCTCTTTTAAAAGAAAGCATGATTTTAATTTTTCTAATATCTTTGGGTAATTTATTCCATTCCTGAACTGCTTTATAAACATCCTTGTTTTGTAACAACTTGTCTAAGAACAAATGTATTATTAAATAAAATAAATGTATATGTGCTAAGGATAAATAAGCTATTTACTGAATGAGTCAGGTCTCCCAGTTAATATGACTTTGTTGAAAAAATTATAAGTTAAAACTAAATAAATTATAGTGATCCTTATCTTTCAACATACACCACAATGAAGTATTAAAATGCAGTGCATTTTAAAACTTTTATGAAAAGGAGATCTACACTAAGAGATTAAAACTCTTTAGCAATCTTGAAAATCTGATTTGTTGGCAGCAGACCATATAACCAAAAAGGATTCAAATTATATATTCTAATGAGTCAAAGTTCTGTGTATTTGAGTTGGTAAAGCCACAAACCATAATAAATAGTTCAAAAAAACAGTCAGTCTGAAAAAATAGATTCTAAGATCCCAGAATGCAAAATGTAATAAAACATAATTTTATATTCCACAGCACTTAGGGTAAACACTTTTTCTTTAGTTATTGTTGTAACAAGAATCATGCTTGCATCTTGATAAGACGTACTAACTAAACTGATCACTGTCCTTAATGTTATATTTGTTTATATCTTCAAAATATCTATTTTCTTTTAATAATGCTGTTACCAAACATTATACATAAAGTAGCTGTGGCCTTGCCAAAAAAAGCAAATTAGAGTTGTTCTGGCTGGAAAGTGATGGCAAGTGTTCTATTTGTCTTTAAATGATCCTTTTTTTCTCCTATATTTCATTTAGCAAAACAATTTGGAACATGTGATTTCCTCTAATCTACAGCCATAAAACTGGGAAGAAATATCAATTATTAAAACCCTCCAATGCGAATAGAGAAATGTCTCACTTGCTCTGTAGCAGTAATTTCCAAGTGACATTATTATCAGTAGCAAATCATTGTTGGGCATAGAAATGACAGTGCATGTTACTCTTTCAGGTAGATGACATACTGTACAGATTTATGGTTGCATTCCTGCTAATTTGGGAAGACAGCTTATAGACTACAGTATGCCTCTGTATGGAAACACAGGTGAGATCTTTTTTTCAAATTTTTAATTAATGATCATGAATGCAGTTGGTTGAAATTGGTTTTATCCAAGGGATTTAAGTTTAAAACTGTTCACTTCACAGTAATGAGTTATTTGTGTTAGTCTATCTGATTAAAATTATTGATAATCAACTTTGTAACTGTAACTTTGAAATATATTAAAATACTCGACAATGTAGGTTTGCTTATAGCATAGTATTCCAATTATTTTTATGAAGTGTTTTGTTTTAAAGGGCATTGCAGCTTCCTGGCATTTTGTTCAATGAAGAGGATGCTGCATGGTTGTGCCATTATGTCTTTAGTGCACAAGGAAAAACATAGTGTGCTTTACAGTAACATGATCCTTAACTTATTTACACATTTCTCTACAGACCTCTGTCTCACAGGAGCAACTAATTGTGTTTCACAGTGTCTGTCAGTGTTTGCTTGTGTGTGTGTGTGTGTGTGGGACTCTCACTGGATCTTTGTCAGTCTCCCATTACATAAATCCTGGATATATTCTTATTGTTGAATGTTACCTGCACCCTGGATTGTCTAGCAGTTTTATTCCAGGATTTCAAAGTCTTTTAAAAAGTTTGCTTACAAAAGAGAAGGAGTCTAAGAGTAAAAGGCAAAGCTGTTCCCATAGACTGTGGTAAAACGTCAAAATGTTGCTCACAATGACAAAAAGGTGATACAATAGTTTTCTGTACACAATCCCATGGCACATTAAAGAGTAAAAATACCATTTCTAAGATGATATCTGCCAAGCATTTTTGTAGTGTTCATTTGTCATATTTTCCAGGACGTTATTTTGATTATTATTGCAATACTGGCTACTTTGATTTGTAGTATTTATAGATTTTGTATTGTCCAATATTTCCCCAAATCCTTCAATGATCTGATTGAGTGGCTTGTGATGTGTTGTTTCTTTTAAGATGTATTTGTAAGACCTGAGATTAGTTGAGGGACATTAAACAGTATATTGAGGCATTGTTTCATTGCTCCACTTTTTTTTTTTTTTACAATTCCAGCATCATCTGGTGAAAAAAAAAATAAATGGAAAAATAAAAATCACATGCACCAACACATTTAGAAAAATGTTTTTTCAAATTCAAAATTCAAGCATGCTATTATTCTGAGAGCCCATAGTTGCACTCTTTTATAACTATATTTGCCTATTAACATTTAGAAACACGAGGGCGGCTGATTCAACAAGCGACCAGCCACAGACAGTCGAGTGACCACTTTCAGCAGGAATAGTTCAAGTGTTAGTCATTGAAAGTGGAGTGGTTAGTGGATGGAAATTTAACTAGTCTGCTCGGTGGCGGCATCAAATAACAGACTTACAGTGGCGCCTTTAGCCATAGGGGTTAGGTGGTGCCAAGGCCAACTCATCCATTTAAGAAGGTTTTGTGATAACAGGCAACCAATGCAAAGACCAAAGCAACAACAGATGGCTTGATAATTTAATACTGATCCAGAGCACAGAACAAAAATATTAACATGAGTTGTGCTTAAGTCAGACAAAAACTATCTGTAATTTTGACTTTTGATATAAAAGCTGGAAATGATGCTGACTCGAGTTCCACATTCTCTATCACATGTAACCTGAGGTAAATGTAAGCTGTAATGTAAACCAAAGAGCTTAGCTTTGACAGATAACGTGAATTTTATTTCTGTGAAATGGTTTGTTACATGTATTAGCTAGGGACTTCCAAGAACCATAGACTAGTTTGGGGCTGAGAACAATCTCTTCATGTTATGTTATGCAGGCTTTAGGTTTATAGTAATAAACTGAACTTTGAAACCATTTCGCACCATAGCGGCTTGTTATAGCAAGTGGTAAGACCCTTCACACTAAAGCCTGCTTAGGGGAGTGGCAGCTCCATGATTGGGGGATAGAGCTTGCAACCCTGAGGTTCTGAGTTCAAGCCCCACTCAGACTGCCACTGGGGGTCCCTGAGCAGAGACCCTTAACCCCACACTGCTCCCTGGGCGCCGAACAATGGCAGCCCACTGCTCCCCAAGGGGATGGGTTAAATACAGAGAGTGAATTCCGTTGCTCTGTACTTGTAACAGTGTAATAACAAAAAAGTGCAAAAAACAAAAAAAAAATTTTTAAAGAAAAATTGAACTAACCTATTTTCAACATGTTATTCTGTTGCTGAAAAACAACATTTTCAGTTGTTTAACATAAGCAAAATTTGACTTTTTTGTATTAATCTTTATTTAACATTCCCTAATCTTGTAATTTCATAAAATGTCTTAATTAATGTTTGATGTTCATGCAGTAAACTTTTTTTTTTTTTTGCCGTAACCACTAGGAACTAGCACCAGCTTTGTCAAGTGAAGCAATGAAAACAGCTAGGAGAGAAACCAGAGTATAGGTGTAGGCAGGAGAATTTAAGGAGATATAATTTATAAACAAAACTAGTATCTAAAATTAAAACAACACCAAAAAAAGACTAAATTAGGACAAAAGCCAAAAAAAGAATGTTCCAGATCACCCAAAATAAAACAAAATTTGAAGACATTATGGTCCTTTAAAACATGACACCAACTAAATAATATGAAAGCAGGGAATAAGACGTGATCGCTACTTCTTTACAAAGAATTTACAGTTCTTGAGGACGAAAGAATCTCCTANCATTGATGACTGAAAGACATCTTCTGCTTTCATTTATCTGTTTACTATAGTGTGTTGAATTCATGTTAATGTGTATTTAAAGACATTTTAATTAGTGCAAAAAATTGCAGGAGGGAATATTTAAGAAAGTAATCAACCAACCCTTTCGCGACCCCCATGCAGTACATTTGCGGACCCCCTAGGGGTCGCGGACCCCCTATTGAAGACCTCTGATTTACAGGTTAAGTATTATGCTTTGGTAAGTTTTAGAATAATCCAAAGTAGGGCTCAAATATTTTGTTAAAAAATCTCATTTGAAATAATTTTCAACCAATCTCACAACTGGATTTTTTTTTTTTTTTTACAATTTTCCTTTGCCCTAAGCTAAATACAGCAGATGTTTCAATCAAGAGTTTCGGTTTTGACTTTAAAAGTTTGCTTTTCCCGAGTTCATTATAGTAGGATTTTACTGTAACCTGAAAAAGTTCTTACTTCTACAAACATCCATGGATCTGTGTGCTACCTGCTACTGTACTCTCTCTTCCCTTCAGTGTGGCGGCAATCCCACTTTAAATGTATTCTCACTACCTAAAGGGCTGAAGAGAGAAATTTAATGTTTTACTGTTTCTTGTAATGTGTCTAAAAGTGAATGTGCGATTTGAAAATTGCATTTATTTAATTGTGATTATGTTATAAATGCAAATAATTGCCCAGTCCTTATCCAAAGCAGCTTATTAAAACTATTAAAAGGATGAGTGTTGCAAGCAAGCCATTGCAAGGCAGTATTATAGGTAGCATCTGATTAGAGTGTCTTTACTCCTGAAATTAGAGACCCGGTACTTGACTTAGATGCTTTTTCTCAGGCTTGAAATTCAACTTGGACAAGATCTGTCAATGATTTAAGTGTAGACAAGGATTAGACCCTGAATGAGTTGCAACTGAAGTGGAATTAGACCATCAAACCAAGGACACTTGAGCTGTGCTTGGTCAAAATGATTTGTAAACTTTACTGGTATTAAAAATGCAATTAAATGAAATTTATTCCAGGATTTTGGAGCATTAGATGGAAAGATTTTGCATGATTTTGCAATTTCATTTCAATACTATTTCAACACATAAAATGTGTTGAAATAGTAACAGACCTGTGACCTAATGTCACAGACTTTGAAACTATGTGGCCGGTATACAAATGAGGACACTGAACCTTCTGCCTCTAGCTCTTTCTAGTTCTTTTTTTTTCATTTTGGGTAGAAGTTCTTGCACAGGATTTCTTTAGCATGAAGCACTGGTCTCCTTGTAATTTATTGTTTAGCTAAGATTTGTGATCTTTAAGAAATCATTCAGAAGACAATACATTTTCTTTATTGTTTACTTTGTATTCTCAAATTGGAAAGATCGACATGTTTACCCTAACTAAAACAATGGAATAAATATTTGTAATAAACTGCTATCAAAGGGAAACCAGCAAAAACCTTTTGGGATACTAAACTATCCCTGCTCTAGCTGTTTAACTGCTTGTTACTGCTGTTACCGAGTTTGTTTGTTGATGTGGAGGTACCCATGGTCAACAATGATACCTAAAAGAAAATGTAAATTCTTAAGGCAAATAATTTTTAGCTGTGGAAACTAAATAACCTTTAAGATGTGGTCATGGTACTATACAAGGATGACACAAATGTGGTAATTTCTATGTAGGGTTTATTTTCTTTGGGATGTCAGACACACACATTAAACCTCATTAGATATTTTTTAAGGCTTTTTCTTATTTTTCCCTATTTGATGTTGAATATCTGGCTTCATTCACACTTCATCAAAGACCACTGCTTCCATGTTGTCTCCTTTGTCCCCTGTATTCATCTTGTTTTTCTATCTCTTTTTTTCAGCACCTCTTATCCCACACCCCCTATACCTCCCATTTTATTGTAATACTGACAATTTGTGACAATTTAATACTGCAACCAGTGGCTCCTCAGTGTTGGCAGCCTCAGATATGTTTATGAGACAGAAACACGGAGGGAGAGGGGTCTGCGTGTTGCAGATTACACGTGTGCATGTTTGTGGTGGGATAGGGGTGGGGTGTTTTGTGGTTGTGTTTGGACCAGCATGCTGGGTGGGAATCAAAGGCTGGTCCTTATGCACTGGAACCCCATTTTTTATATTAGAGAGTCAGTTTACAGAAATGGAGTGAATTAATTTTAAGTTAAGATCAAGGTTAGGAATAAGTGGTAATGGTTACGCTAAATGTCAAAAAACAGTAGCTAAAATGAATGCGAGTCAATGTGAAGTCGTAATATGAATAGAAATACAAAATTGTGTGTGTGTGAGTGAGACTGTTGACTGGGTGCCAGCTGGCCTGTGGTGAAGCAAGCTGTCCTAATAAAATGATCCAATGCCTTCTCCAACCAATCTGAATTTGTTCTAAAACTGGCAACACACAGAGGCTAGTAATAAAGATGCTTTTTTTCTATTTGCAAAAACTGAGGAAGATTCTAATTAATCTCAGATTCAAATTAATTTGCCTTAAAAGCTTGAAAAGAGCTGGAACCAACAAGAGAAGCTTTGCTGAGGTAAGTGTAAGAAAATGTCTTATTTCTTGTAAAATAGCTGAATTCTAAGAACCAGATATTACAAAACACCTTGAAAACATGTTGCTAAAGATATAAATGATTTTTCATAATTCTAATAAATCTGTCTTCAAATATGACCAATTGGAATGTGATTTCTTATTAGTAATTTAACTGCAAATCAAACAGGGACATCAAACATGTAATGTTATTGCTTTAGCTACTTGTCACAGATTAAACTATTGATTAACATTTTAACATCATTTTATGTTCTTGTTTGGATTTAATTTTTAATCAAACCTAATAGTCAATTGTTGGATTCAAATCAATAGTCCAAGCAATATATCTCTGTTTTTGAGCCTCTGTGTTAGTAGATGTTCTTATTAGAAGAAATTACATCAGAAGGACAAATAAGACCCTTAAAACATCAATGTGATAATCACAGGAGCTAATCTAATCTTGTGCAACTTTCCTCAGGCCAAGTACTACAATCAATACTTCTCCATAGTCTGATTGCATTGCATAATTGGAAAGATGTCATTTCCTTTCTAATGGCAGCTGTTTTTTAAACCTGTTTAAACCATCCCTATAAAAAAAAAAAATAATAATACATACTTGTAATACCTGTCGTATCTTTTTGATATATTTGAAATAACTAGTGGGATGTATCCGGTATGAACTTTAATAAATATATTTTAAAGGGAAAATTTGTCTTATTGTTAAAAACAATTTGTTCCCAATAAAGTGTCATATCAAGCACATTTAAGATTTAAGCACATCAAGGCTTTCTGAGGGTTGTAGTTTAAGAGAAGCTCTTTTTACATGAGAATGCCAGAAACAACGCAGTCAGCTTCCACATTAAATGTGTTGTAATAGCAAGGGACTCGTGATTAGGCGGACTAATGTCACAGACTTTAAAACCTTATGGTAAGTATACTGATGAGGTTACTGAATCTAACTAGGCATATAAATGCATAAAAATGCTGGCATTAGTCATAATTTTGTAGCAAACAAGGCAATCCTAGGATATAAGACACGGGCAAATGCTCAACACTTCATTTAAAACAGGGAATAAGCAGACTGCTGCGCCCCATTAGAGCTATGATGTGCAACGAATGGAAGATATATAAGAGTAGAGTCTTCTGTCATTTCAGAAGAACTTTTTTTGCATTTTATCTTGTATTGCCAAAGCATCCAAAACATTTTTTTTTTTACCAATGTTGTTATTTAGTCTGCTGCTGATGTACCGCATTCACAGATCTAGTCAGTGGTTTGTGTTTAAAGCTTTGCTAAACTGCTTAATAGCCTAAGCCTCAATCTCAGGATGGCAAACAACTGATTTACTCTGAACACCACCGTAGTGGAGGCCACACCTGGCCCAGGGAAATAAGTCAGACAGCGAGCACATCCTAGGATGCCAGAGATATATCATTAGTAAGACAACCAAGCTGTCAGGTCTCCTGCTGAGCCTACACAACTACTCCTGTATATGTGTGTGTCTGTGTGTGTTTTAGAAAATGAATACAGGTGCGTTTAAGGGATTAAACAGATCTACAGACAAGTCGTGGTCCACTCTGCTCAGCAGAGAGACAGCATCAGTATGCTGGTTCAATAATAGATGGGCTTTACATGACACAGTCACGAAGCAACCCTCTTTTTAGCACTCTGGAACTGTGATGCACGCATCGTGCCATGTGTGTGACATGTTCAATAACTCCCACTGAAAATCCTTCATAAATTGATTCATTCATCATCTCTGTAAATATAAAAAGCTTGTTGTATTTTTTTTTTATCTTAGAAGGACAAAAACAATCTCAAAACTACCTTGACCTTAAAATGTGATGTAAAATATGTGGCATTTAAAGCTTGACCTCCCAGCTTATCACAACCAAAATCGCCATCCCAGTTTTCAGCAATATTCTGAGTTTATTACAGCCTACTGATAAAATATGAACTGCTTATAGTCTTTGAAAATAACTTAACTGACCTATCTATCTAGACATACTGCAATTACATGGCAGTGTTTATATATATATATATATATATATATATATATATATATATATATATATAAATGTCTATTCAAATATGTGAAGCTGTAAATATAACCTTTTTTAAAACTGAAATATTGGATGTTATTTCAATGAACCTGGAAATGGAAAATGGACTGAATTTATATAACCTTCTTCTAGACATCTGATGACCCAAATTGCTTTATGCTATATTGCAACATTCACCCAGGTACATTAACTGAGCCACAGGCATAGAACAATACACAGATCAGTAGGCAACAGAGGTTAAGTGCTTAACTCAGAGGTATTTCTAAAAAATGCAAGGTATTCATCCAAAAAGCTGAAAAATAGGGCTGCAACTAAGGATTATTCTGCAAATTGAATAATCTGTCGATTATTTTTTGATTAATAATCGGATAGCAAAAGGTTCCTTAAAGAAGATTTTTTACGGAATTAAATCAGGTGAAACTAAAACTTTTCCACTTGAGGAGTTCTGAATAGAGTATATTGACAGAAGACAAAGTTTTTTAATCTTAAATTCAAAACATTTACATTGCATTTTCTTTTTTTTTTTTCTTTACAGCTTGGTATAATTACTGCTCCCAGTGGGTTTCTCTGTCAGCGTAAGAGTCTCTACACTCCAGTTAACGATTAATCGATTAATAAATTAGTTGACGATTATTTCAATCGATTAATCATGATTAATCTGATTAATTGTTTTAGCCCTACTGAAAACATTTAAAAAAATCATATTTCAGTTTTTTTTTCCTAATCCTGATAGGTTTAACCTAAGTACACACATTCATGATTTGAAATCAAGCTAAACTGTTTGCTACTCGCCATCTTGATTTGGGGTATTCACAGTAAGCCAGGTTGAGTAAAACCTGAAGATTGTAATTAACTGTGAGCTGGTTCATAAAACTCAGCAGCTGAGGAGAAGCTATGAATGTTGATGTTTGGTAATAGAACACAATTTTTGGTAAGCCAAATGCACCGTATCATACTATCAAATTTTGGTTTAGGTGTCTTTGTTGGATTGTTTGATTTGTTCTTTTTTTGCCCTTAGTATTGTTCAGAATCTGCTGTTTGAACGTTTTCCTTGTAAAAAAACAAACTAAGAAAATAAACCAGCTTGGACCCACACCTTTAAAATGTCCCATTTTCATCACTGCAGTATGCTGTGACACATAGACCACATACAGAACTAATTATTTTCCAGCTGCTTGAAATAATCAAGTTTTGTTAGAATCACACAGAATACAATGAGTAAAAACTCTTTTCCCCTTCTTGTCTTTCTGGCTATTTTCTCTCATTTGTCCTTTGCTGCTCTCTTCCTCCTACTCTCTGTCACCCACACAAGGACCATTAAATTTATTCAGAGAAAATACCAAGTAATATTATTTTAATCTGCAACAACAGTTGCAAATGACTTATCGACATTCAATTCTTTTCTCATTACCAAAAAAATGTTTGTAATTCATGGCCAGAACCATTTTGCCCGTTGGACCTAAAATATGTTATCTATATTGCAATATTGCAAATCTATCATCTGACTCTCAACTCCTTATTCCTGCCACTATATTAAGTATGTAAGTTATGTAAGCAAAGATCTCTGAAAATTGATGATAGCTAATGTAGAGAGAAACAGAGATAAATACATTTAGACCTTATATTTTATTGAAAAATATGAAGCTGATTGTTTGCCCTGCTAAAACTCCCGGCAGGCAGAGCCCCCAAGTAGGACAAATTCCAGACTCTGGAAAACTGGTGCAATGCAGAGACAGCAAAAAATAAAGGTGAGAGCATTCATCTGAGTGATGCTTATAGGGCAAAAGAAGAGAAGAACTTTCCTTTATATATTTTGAGGTTGAGGAAATGTCCATGGTACAGTAAATATGCATGTATTTGATTTCTCAAAGTAATGTTAGACATAATAGAGAGCATTCTGTATGTGAAAGATCTAATCTCAATCTATGTATTTTAATGTAAACAATTATCTGAATGATCACCTAATTCTATAAAATAACTCACAAAACAGTGACCTTCTTCATAGTTGACATTCTTAACTCCATACAGAACATCTTAGACCACAGTTTGTAATGGCTATCTTCATACATTTGCTATTCTGTGATGAAAAAAAAGACAATTATTTAAAGGTGTTACTTTTTGAAAACAAGAGCCATTCCTAGGGAACGGTGATTATGATACTATCATTACCCAAAAAGGTTTGCCGTGTATGTAAATAAAATGGTTGTACTTGGACAAACATGCAGTATGGAAATGTAATAAGCGGATGAGCATTTTATGGTACTAACCGGGAAACTGTTATGAGTGGCAACTCTGTTTAAGTTCAGCTTAGTTTATTTGAAACAGGTCAATAAACAAACAGATAAAAGAATGACTAATAGAGTAAGAGAAGAGGAAAAATAGTAAATAAAGTAATGCATATGTGCATACACATATATGCAACAGCAAATATAAGCAATGACTTTGCCACTGCTCATCTGTTTGAAAAGTAATAGGAAGAAGTGAAAATCATACCTATTATCTACGATAAACGAAGTATTGGTGTTTTAGATTAATGGATAAATAAAACCCTTTTCATGGGATCATGTGATTGTTTTGTTACAGAACTGGATACAAACTAATTTCTTGTCACATGCAAAGAAAGTTTATCAAAAAATGTCTTCTCATGAATATTACAAACAGCGTGTTTTTATTAAAATAGGGGGAAACTGAATAAATTATGGAATTAATCATTTAAATGCCAAAGTTGAGAAAAAGATATTAACTTTTTTTGCATTTACTCTGTATGATTCTGTCCTTTTCTGAAAAAACTCATTGGGCGGTGTTGAATTACGAAGTCCAAATGTCCTTGTAGGTGATATTTCAGGCTTCACATTATCCTTGAACCGGGAAATAGATTCCTCAACATCTATATATACAACAGCTAGGCAAAACCTGACACTGGTATCCATTTGTTCTACATAAAAACTATTTTTTTAATGTTCTGGACAAAGTTTTTGGGAGAATGCCAAAGATAATGCTCAAGGGTTATTTAAAAAAAACAACAACTCTAATTTACCTTTTGCTGAACAGATAGTTAAAAAAGAGGTATTTGTATGTACAAACTGTGTAAAATTAGTTGATTGTGGCAGATAACCTCATATGATCTTCTGTTAAGTGGGTAAATAATATCCCACGTGGCATTTACAAAGACACAAGCAGACGTACGTATGCCCCACATAAACAAACCCCAAGAGCACATTACCCACATCACCCACCCCTTCCACTTGCACCCACAAACTCTTTCACAACCCTATTCAGCATGCAACATGAGTGACTTCCTCTGCTCAAAGAAACTCACAGCTTTTATTTTAAATCCAAGGGCTGAGTCTGCAAAAAGGGTGAATTTTAGTTTTTCTTTTTGCTTAAAATGAGCTTCATCCATGCATTGCACTCTAGTTTAATCAGTCTAAAAATATGGCTATATAGTAATTTCTTCAATTATTTCTCTTTCACTCTGTTCTGATGTTTAATTGTCTAATACAGCAATGCAATTAAAAGGCACAATTAGTTTCTTTTTACATTATGAGCAAAAGTATAATGCATTTTGGGTTAATGATCAAGATAAGAGACAGACATTTTCAACACATAACACAGAATTAAAAGGTGTATTTATACAGTAACCAAACGTTTGCAAGATAAAATTCCTTCTCCAGAATGTTTTTTGTGCTTGTTTACTTTTTTCACAACACATATGAACAAATAAAACATTTACAGTTTACCATCATGCAGAGTTATGTATTTGTTAAGTATTTACTTTGCAGTTCCGTATGTTTTTTTGCAGATTCAATTTTGCATATTCATTCCTTCGACAAGCTCATTTATCGTCCTCAAATCCCAGTTTTGCTGATCAGCTTCCGCTGGATATTGATTACTGCTAAAACAGCACAGTGCTCATCACATGCCCTGTGGGATCATTCCCAAGCCGCCTGTTTGTAACTCTTCATATTGGTTTCCTTTTTACTGCTTTTTCCTTGTGAACTCGTTTACTGTTTAAGCTTCTTTTTAATGTATAATGATTCCTATCCATTCCAAAGAAATACTTAAAACAATGACGCAGTTGGAAAATCTGTTTCTCCAGGGTTTAAACCTTCAAACCTTCAAATCCTTAAACAGCACAATGCTGTTGCTCACCAATTACTCAGTAGTATTACCATTTCTTTCCAAGTTTGTAGTCAGTTTCTGTTTGTTTATTGCTACCATGTGTAATGTTTTTTACATTATGACTGGTGAGGAATTTATGAAAGGCGCTATTATAGCTACAGTAAGTATTGTTCAGAGGCCCTAATGGGACAGCACAGCTATTTCACAATAATTCACATAAGCAATAAGAGACGCTGCAGGGATATATTGTAGATATGTAATTCTAAACAAGGAGAATAAATCAAATTCTGAACAAAAGAACTCAAACATCTTGACCAAGCAATACTGTCAAATCAGTCAAACTATTGTTAAATGTGTTTCAGCCCTCAAAGAAAAAAAATGCTACATAGAAGCTAATATTATTTTTTTTATTTTACTGTGAATCATTGCTTGACTGGATGAAATTTACCCTGCCAGCAAACAAAGGTATGCAATCTCTTGAAGATGAAAGGCATTATGTCACTGATTGCATTTTACAAAATGAAGCATTGTATTGTTAATGTCTCCTATATGCGTCTATTAGTGTTTTATTCACCGAGGTTTTCACTGGGGTGTATTTGTTTTAAGAAATTTTAAAATGTTGCCTCTAGCCTCTCAAACATATGATCACAAGTGAACGGGGTTGAATTATAGTGATAAACACAAACAGGCAATGTCCCATTTATTACTATTTATAATTATGACTTTCAGTGCAACATATCAGCATGTGCAATACCAACGGGATCAGTGTAATATTAGTGAAATCAGTGCAATATCAGTAAGAGCAGCAGAATACAACTAACGTTTTTTTTTTTTTTTTGTTTCTTTCAAACAAAAAGTAATTGACTTTTTGTTTGCCTGTACGGAATGTTATGGAGTCTTTATCTGTCTGTTTAATGTGTTTTAAATATCTTACTTGTCAGTGACAACAGCCAGCCAGGAAGACTGCTGATGGAAATTAGCCTAAGGCTATAATCTGGCATATTTACATTGTCTAATGTTTATTAATATCCATTGACCACATTTTTTTTTTCAGCAAACAATAACAATTAGTTTAATAAAAATAAATAAAAAATACACATCAAAGTGCTACTTGACTAGGCCTTAAACTCTTCCATTTGACACGGCTTACAACTGGAGTGGGCTAGGCTATCCTAAGCCTTCTTTATATTTATGTTGCTGGAGAATATAGACACCTTTTGATCATTTCGCTTTATTCAAACTTATCAGGGGAGTGGCTGCCTTGTGGTTAAGGCATTGCGCTTGGAATCCACAGTTTCGGAGTTCAATCCCCACTCCCACAGACTGCCACTCTGAGTCCCTGAGCAAGACCCTTAACCCCACACTAGTCCCACTGCTCCCAATGGGATGGGTTAGTGAATTTTTGTTGCTCTGTACCTGTAACAGTGTAAGGACACTAAAAAGCTGGAAAAATAAAATATTCAACATTTCTTTTCTGTTGAACATCTACAGTAACTTTATTTTCTCTCTGCCTCTTCTGATCAAAATAGCTTCATCTGGCCTGGCACTTTGTTTAGTTGTGACATCATAATGGATGGATCAATCATCCAGGCTGTTCTTATTAATATACTTTGTAGATGATAGGGTTGTACCTGTTTTGAAGTGTTTAGTCCTGTTTCACTACTAGATAAAGCAATTGGTTCAGCTTTTACCAACTCTAAGTGCTTTATTTCCTTCCTTTTGACATGAAAACCATCTCAGAGCCACCTCTGGAGCTAGTTTACTTTTTCTAACATATAAAAGTTCAGTGTATATATTTTCCTTTTGTGTGTATCTCTGCTTCTGCCTCCTTGAACGCCCAGTCGTCCTCAGCAAATGGCCGTTCAAACTGAGCCTGGCTCTGCTGGAGGTTTTTTCCTGTTAAAAGGGAGCATATCATCTCCACTGTTGCTGCATGCATGCTTAGTGTGAGGGATTGCTGCAGGTAAACAACAACACAATGCAAGAGAATACCTAAGAATCTAGGAGGAGCAAATCCTTGAAAGTCAATGACTCAATGCAATAATTTTATTTTATTTTGTCTGTAAAGTACCTTGAGATGATGCGTGTCCATTGGTGCTATGTAAGTAGACTGAAATTAATCGGAAAATTGATTAATTGAATTTCCCTAATTTTATTTTTTTAAGACAGTTTAAATCCTGCTAGGACTGAAAGCGATGTTGCATCATCCACAAAAACTGCTAAGAATGACATCACTCAGAGACACTTATCGTGGGTCCACTCAGATCAGTACAATCCCCACTATCTTACCATAATGCTTAAATACTCTGCTATCACTTTCCAGCAGTAGAAAAATATCTATGTATCACTGTATGATGTTTGAAGTCACTCAAATTCTATTCTATACTAATCTCAATTGTGATTTTCTGGAAGTTGTCAGGTGATCAGGTCTTAAGGGAAAATGCAGCTGTCGCCGCCCTAATTCACCAAATCATTAATAAGACAGTTTTACCTGACAAAATGACCATCAGACTATGTTACACTATATCATTGTATGTAATTTGCATGACTGCTGCATTTGCATGTTACATAGCCAGGTGAGGTGATAACAGAATAATGTGTAATCAATTAATTGCAAACCTGATCCTTTACTTCACTTCAAAGGAATATCATTTCATTTGTAAGTAAGTAAATCTCACAATGCTTAACTTTGTCCTCGCTTTTTGTGAGCTCTTGAGTTTAGATTTAGTATAGAAAGTAAAGAATAAATCATTAAATTATCTTCACCATTTGTTTTAGGTGAAACAAACAGATGACATTTATTTTTGGGTAAGGATTGTCAATCATACTTTTACTCAAACATACAGGGCTTAATTTGTTGCAGCTCAAATGCTCCTGTCTGCTTTGTATCATTTTAATGCCATCTGTGTTGTATTTCCTCAGGAAATGTTTCCTTTTATTAAATGAAAATTATTTAGAAGCAATGTCAGATAATATTAATCATGCCTGTTATTATAATGTCTAAGAACAAAAACAAATATGATTAGAGTTCATCATCAATGTAATTATCATCAATTAATATTTAAAAAAATTGAAATATGTTGTAGAAAAACATGAATATTGGTATTTTTGCTAAAGAAGACCATAGAATAGGACTGATGCACATGAGTAATTTAAAAAATGTGTTTTTTAAAACATCCAGGTCACTTATGATTACATTATGTTTATACGCTAATGTCAGCGCTTTAACTTTTCTGGAAACAAAGCTTTAAAAAAATTATTTTAATCTCTGTGAAATCCTTAAATGGATTGGAAATAGTTAATTTGTCATTAAAAGGAAATCAGTTTGTCTCATCAAAGCTCATCTACATATCCCAAAATGTTTTCCTATATTTTTAAATCAAATTCCTCTTCATCCCGTAAAGGTTTCCTTCACTCTTGCTATTTTCAATTCCTCTCTCTTTCCGGATGTTCCATCTCTCAGCTGAGTGCGTTGACTGTCTCGTCCATCAGAGCACCTCATCCCCAGAGTGCTGCTTTTTTCATATCTATGATGCCTCTTACTACTTCTCTGTGTGTTTTCTTCCATCTTTTGCCTCTCTGTCTCTGCAAACGTACTATAGCTCTTCCTGCCGGCGATGGTTTCCAACTTAAATATACATATATGCTATGGAAATGTAGCATAAACAAAAGATTGGTGAGACTAACTCAACTAAGAGTAAATGAAATAAAAATATAATCTGTAGTGAAGAATACAGACAGGAGAAAAGTCAATGATGTGAGGATGAAGATAAAATGAGGGGTAATGTGAAAAGAGGAGGAATGTTTTGAATGAGTATGTGGAGATGGATGAAAGTTGTGTTTTCCAGGTGTGTAGCTGTGAGTAAACACCTGTCAGCGTCAGGTGGATGAAATCTTGTGTGAGTTTGTGTGTATGTGGGTGTGTGTATTTACAGAGGTTTATGACAGTTGTACAGTATCTGTCATCTGATCCAGTAAATCTTTCAATTCCTCTAAGACAAGCTGTCACCACCTCTGTACATAAGTTCTCTCACAAACACCCTCTCACACAAGCTTTGTGATCCCTGTAAGCAGAGACCATGTGCACAGGGACAACTAAATTCAAATTTAATCTGACAAGAATTACAAATGATGGTGACGCTTCCTGGTTCTACAAACAGAATAAAATTATATTAGACATTTTAGAAAATTCAAGTTTGTTTGTGATTTACAAGACAATGAAATTAAGTGTACGCCTGGGTGTGCCCTGCAGATTTAGATATCACTAAAATCAGGCTTAGAAATTCAGCTTTCCTGTTCACATGGTCCACTGGGACTCTGCGGGAAACCGTAAACCCCCTAAAAATATCATCCAGCCTCCTTATGTGAGTGGGTGTGGTTAAGTGCATCAAACGTCCCTGCACCTGGGTCCCTTGCTCTCTAATGGTAGCTGAAGCTGGCACTGATCCTTTCAGAATGCAAAAACAGGGTCAGTTTGCATTCTGAGGGATGAAAGAGATAAGAGACCAAGAGTCATGAACTCATCCTAAGTAGCTTAAGAAAAAGCTTAGTAAGCGTATCTGTAATCTATATAGAATCATTTGGGTTTTGTTCTTTGCTTTTTATTTTTTATTTACGGTGATTATAATTTAAATGCTTTTATCTCATTCTTTAAATGATTTCAGTCTAGTTATGCGGGTGTGAAGAAAATGGATCAAAAATCCAAATTGGTAGTATACATACTAAGGCATTAAACTAGCATTTTCTGATAGGGATCAATATGTTAGGGATACGTTTTACAGCCATAGCTTTTCCTGGATTTATGTAAGGCTCCTGAATAATTTGTTTGTCCTTTTTATGTAAGGAGGCATATGTTACTAAAAACACACAAATATGTATTATTATGATCTTCAGAAAAGCATTTTAGTCAAGGAAATAAGCCAATATTATTTTGAACATTAAGGTGGTTAAGTGTGTAGATTTTTTTAGACTGCATCTTGCACAACCTGATGCAAATGTGATCTACAGTATGCTAGTGATGGCTGCCAACAGATGATCCAGTGTCCTAACATCATTGTGTAGTTAGTTATTTATAAAATACTTTTTTATTTTATTTTATAGGATTTTTTTTGTGAGTAGATAAAGAATAAAAACATCAGATTAGACTTTAAGTCAATTTAACATCTATGACAAAATAAAATCTTGTTGATGTTAGTCTGCACATGGGTAGGAACGTTGTTATTTCCTGATTGGCCTTGGTTCTCTTTAACAAAGAAATACAGAGCATATTTTTCATTTGCCAAGTTTCCAATTCAAGGACTCTCATCTTGTCTCTAGGATACCACACAGCTAACAAGGTGATTTCTCTCTGTTTAATGTTCTTCTCTTTATAAAGCTGTTATAAAAACATGAATAGGTAAGGTTAGGCTTTATGGACTGCTTAACTCCTTAGCTCCTCCATGAATGTGGTTTTCTTCTTTAAAATGCAGGGGGTACTTTTCCTCTATTACTTTTTTTCCCTCTATTTAATTTCCTCTATTACTTATACCAAGACAGGTTCCTATTCAGCTTCTGCCACCATAAAAAATAAAATAAAACTTTTTTTTTTTTTTTTTTTTCGAAGCAAATACATTTTCTGGGTTTTCTTTTCTTTGTTTTTTTGAGGGGATCACTTAAAAAGCAACTATTTACTTGGATAAAGCAAAACCTTATTGGAAAGGTATTTAAAGGACTAAGATGTAATTTGGTTTATGACAGAGATGCAACAAGCATCAGTTTCTGCATTTGTACGCAGAAAAAAAATATATATATACACATATATATATACACACACACATATATATATATATATATATATA